>NC_084612.1:64269443-64314443 GCF_033978795.1 Nerophis ophidion
TCTTTTATAATTGCGACTGATATTGGGTAAAATTCCAACTTTTATCATAATATTGCACAAATGTTCAGTTTTTCTTGTGAAATTTTGACTTGCGTTGAGTAAAATGACGACTTTTATTATAATACTGCCAAAATTCAAAGTTTTTCTTGTGCAATTCCAACACATTTTTCATAACAAGCCTTTTTTTATATTATGTATATATTATTAATGTTGTCAATACAAATCTTTATATGTCTAGAAAGGGTGGTCCCAAAGAGGTAAGCATTTTTCGGAGGTCTCAAGAAGGTAACAAATACAAAAATGTGTGTGTGTGTGTGTGTGTGTGTGTGTGTGTGTGTGTGTGTGTGTGTGTGTGTGCGCGTGTGTGTGTGTGCCAGTCTTCATTACACTTGGCATGTGCGATTTCATGGCCTCCACACTCCACACCGCCCATCATTTTCATCATCCTCCATTCATTAGCATCCACTGTGCTCAATCAGCGTCTTAATTAACCTCGCATCCACTTGCAACTGCCATAGCCGACACAAGATGCATGGCGATGATGGCGGATGCTGTAGGTCGATGTGTGCGTGTGTGCGTAAATAACAAACAAATGTGTGCACGCTGGCTGCTTGGGGAAGTGTGCTTCATTTTACCTCCATCAATAGCCGAGACAGCATCAGTCAATTATACTAATCTAATAAGGCAAACTCTTTCCTGCCCCCAGGATGGACCTGTGTGTGTGTTTGTATGTATGTATGTGTGTGTGTGTGTGTGTGTGTGTGTGTGTGTGATGGAGGCGAGAGGAAGAGGTGGCCAAGAGGACATTGTGGCCCCTGAGGGTGTGCCGCTCTTTGAAGTGGCCCTCTGCTCTTTCCCATCCAAGTGCAGAGGGATGTGACTAAGGAGCATGAGGCTGCTGGTGCTGGTAATAGTATGTGTGTGTGTGTGTGGGGGGGGGGGGGGGGGTTCTTTATCAAGAGCACGTGTCTCGACATAAGGTGCAGAGGTCAACGAGGTCTCAACTCTTATCACTTGGCTGCTTATTACACATTAAGTACTGTTCTTTTGATTACTTTATTTTCTTATCAGAATGTTCTTTTGTGGGTTGTTTTTTTTTTTTGCATTGTAATATTGTTTTGAAGTATTGTTGCATTATATGTATGGCATTATTAGTGTGTATCCCTTCAGTATTTTATTTATTTTGTTTTTAATAGCTCTTGGTATTTTAAAAGGCATTTATTGTTTCAGAAGAGGTAATCTACTTAATTTTTTTTAAACATTTTAAATGCTTTTTTTTTTTTACAATTTTATTGAATAAAAAAAAAATACTTTTTCATGTTGTTAATATCTCTAGAATTGTATTATTATATTTAGCATTTTGTGATTTTTTTCATAATTTTTTTTTGTGTGTGTTTTTAAGCTTTGACCGTTGACGTGACTTTTTGGAAAAAAAAAAATTACCAAAGGGCTCGTTTCCCAGAAGTATAAAGGGAGGCCAGATTGTTTTGTAAATATCTCTGCCATGCCTCCACGGTTTGATTTTCACATTTCCGGGACATATACAGACCCCAAACACACACAAAAAAAACACATTTATTTTATTTTTATTTTTTTACTTTTTCATGTTTTTAATAACTCTCAAATTCTATTATTATATTTAGCATTTTGTTATTTTTTCATTAAAACAGTTTTGTATTTTTAGCTTTTTAATTTTAGTTTGTATTTATATTTGTGATTTTTATTTATTTATTTTTTTTTTTACTATAAAAAAACCCCATATACTAGTCTAGGTGTAGTGCCAGAAGTTATGTTATTTTATACCATGTGTAGTATTTTTCTGTACATTTAGTATAACCCTCACTGTTTTTATTATTTCTTATATTTTATAGTATTTTTTAAAATTAAATTATTGAAGTAATGTGGTGTATATTTTTTTTAGTATTGCATCTAATTAAATATCATTTGCGAATACTTTTTTTCCCCCACTCTGATTATGTTATGTTATTACTTTGTATGTTATTAGATGAAAATACGTTTTTCTTTCATTAAAACATGTGTCATTTGGATCGACACCATTGTATAATATTAATAAACTAAATTATAAAATTGTATATAATATATATATATATATATTATATTATAATAATATTACAGCTTGGCCAGTGGTAGTACCAGAAAAAATAAATAATAAATAAATAAAACAATACTAATAAAAACTATTTATTAGTATTGTTTTCTACTTAAATTTTTTTGTATTTTTTTAATACTGTTTACATTTTGGAATATTTTAATACTACATTAAATTATTTTCCATTAGCTTAGAATGATATATTTTGTTAAAAGTAATGTAATTATTCTATTAATTCAGTGTGCTATTTAGTAACTCTTTGACATTTTAATTTTTATTTTTTTTTTAAATAAGTAAAATAAGTGTTTCTTATAATTTATAGTATTTTTTTAATTATTGAAGTATTGTGGTGTACAGGTTTTTTAGTATTGCATATTATTTGTGAATACTTTTTTCCCCCACTCTGATTATGTTTGATACTCTAGATGCTATCAGACATAAAAAATGTTGTTTTTTCATTTAAAAAAATTATTTAGTCATTTGGATGGACACCATTGTATAATATCAATATACTAAATTATATATATATATATATATATATATATATATATATATATATATATATATATATATATATATATATATATATATATATATATATATATATATAATATTACACCTTGGCCGGTGGTAGTACCAGAAATAAACTTTTTAAATACACCAATGGTGCAACTGGACACATCCTCAGTGATGTAACCTAGGATCACAGGGGGTTTCGGGTCTTTCAACAATCAGACCCCCTCCCCTAGGCGACCCAGCCAGGGTTGATCAGGCCCCAGCCTGTGTCCAGGTAGCGCTACTGCCCTACATGCCACGCCTCTCCCCTCCTGATCCACAGCCACCTTGATGCCACTTCTGCTGCATCTGTGACTAACTTCATGGCCCTTTGCTGGCTGGCCCCTGTGATGCCAAGCATTCTGTAGGCCCTGCAGAGAGATTTGCCCACAAACCCTCGACACCCCACTTCAACCGGCCGGCACATCGCTCGCCACCCATTGCTCCGACACTCCTCCACAAGCTGAGAGTACTTTGCACTCTTCCTCTCATTGGCCTCCTCCATACGGTCCTCCCAAGGCACTGTGAGCTCCAAGAGGATTACCTGCTTGGAGGCCACTGAGGTGAGCACAATATCTGGCCTTAGTGTTGTTTTAGCAACCACGTCAGGGAACTTCAACTGCTTTCCCAGATCAACTGACAGCTCCCAGTCGCGTGCTGTTGCCAACAGGCCAGACGAGGTGTTCCGGGCAGCCGGTGTTGACTTCTCCCCAGCTCTGATGAAAGCAGTACTCTTCACTGGGCGGAGGCTCTTGCTGTGACTGACTCCCCTGCAGATGGCATCAGCTATGGCCTTCAGGACCTGGTCATGTCGCCAGCGGTACCGCCCTTCACCCAGGGCTTTTGGACAACAGCTTAGGATGTGCTCCAAGGTTCCTCTCCTCTGGCAGAGGGGGCACCCTGGTGTCTCCACCTTTCCCCAGGTGAAGAGGTTGGATGGACTTGGCAGCACATCGTAGACCGCCTGGATCAAGAACTTTATTCGATGGGGTTCGGCTTTCCAGAGCTCGGTCCATGTGACCTTACGCTCTGATACTTGTTCCCATCTCGTCCAGGCGCCCTGTTGCCGCATTCCCGCCATCTGGCAGGCTCGCCTTTCCTCAACTCCTGCTCGCACTTCCTCGAGGATCAGTGACCTCTTCTCTTTCCCCTGCGCCTTGTCATAGCGAGGTGTTCTTCTGCTACCTAAGCCAGATCTCCCCTGCGCCACTGTTCCCACCAAAACCTTTTGCCGTAGCCTTGCCTCTGCAACATCCACAGCCTCGACAGCTCTCCACTTCCGCCCCGTCCTGACTTCAATCCCAGCCTGTGCAACCTTTGGGTCACTGGACTCCCGATACTGTAGGAGCTCCCTGGACCGTGTCACCATGAACTCCTCGCTCAGGCTGCTGATGGGGAGCTTCAGCTTGTTGTTATGCCCGTATAGAGCAATGCTGCTCAGGCTTCGCGGCAGTCCTAGCCACCTGCGCAGGAACCTACTGACCCTCATCTCAAAGCCTTCCACCGTTGAAATGGGGACTTCGTACACCATGAGGGGCCAGAGGATCCGAGGGAGAATCCCGTGCTGGTAAATCCAGGCCTTGAACTTGCCAGGAAGGCCAGACTTATCCACCACGGTCAGCCAGGTCTCCAGGTCTTGGTTGGTCGATCTTGTGGAGGCTGCGTCTCTCAGGCTGCAATTAAACACCTTTCCCAAGCTCTTCACAGGTTCCTCGGTGAGTGATGGTATTTTGGTGGTGCCAAGTGAGAAGCAGAATTTGCCAGTAACCTTTCCTTTCTTTAGCACTAGGACCCTCGACTTGGCCGGCTTGAAGTTCATGCGAGCCCAGGAAATCACCTCCTGAAGGCCATTCAAGATCCACCTGCAACCTGGGACGGATGTAGTGGTCACTGTCAGGTCGTCCATGAAGGCTCGGATGGGTGGCTGCCGGACTCCAGACCTGGAGAGGGGACCTCTGCACTGAACTTCCGCAGACTTCACCAGCATGTTCATGGCGAGCGCAAAGAGGATGACTGAGATCGTACAGCCAGTGATGATCCCCTTTTCAAGCCTGTGCCAGTCGGAGGTTGTTTTTCCGGAGGAGACTCTTAGATGGAAGTTGGCATAGTAGTCCAGAATGAGGTCTCTGAACTTCTTTGGAATGTGATGCCGATTCAGTGCCTCTTCGACCAGCTTGTGGGGTATGGATCCATAGGCATTTTCGAGGTCCAGCCACAGAACAGCCAGGTCCCCCTTATTCTCCCTGGCTTCCCTGATGAGCTGAGTGACCACGCCTGTGTGCTCCAGACATCCAGATACCTCTGGGATCCCTCCTTTCTGGACCGATGTATCAATGTAGGAGTTCTTCAGGAGGTAGTCTGTCAGTCGCCTGGCCATGAGGCTGAAGAAGATCTTCCCTTCAACACTCAGCAACGAGATGGTTCGGAACTGATTGATGTTCTTAGACTTCTCCTCCTTTGGGATCCACACACCCTCTGCCTGTCTCCACTGGTCTGCTACCTTGCCCCTCCTCCAGATCACCTTCAAGATTCTCCAGAGTCTGTGGAGTAGTCTTGGACAGTTCTTATAGACCTTATAAGGTACTCCACTGGGCCCTGGAGCAGAGCTCGTCCTTGCCCTGCGGACCACCTCCTGGATTTCCTTCCAGCCGGGCTCTTTCCCATCGAAGTCAAGCGTTGGTGTTGGTGGATTGATCAAGGACCTGCAGGGGCCTAGGTCTTGTTCTCTGCATCCATCGCTGTAAATTTGCTTGAGGTGGTGGTCGACCTCAGCTTTGGAGCAGGCCAGTCTACCGCTTCGCTTCTGTCCTAGCAGCTGTTTTGTGACTCCAAAGGGATTCGCCAGAAAGGCAGCTCTCCTCCTGGACCTTTCCTTCCTCCTCCTCCTATGCCACTCCGCTCTCCTCAAGGTTATTAGCTTCTTGCGGATTATACAACGTAGTTCCGCAAGAGGCCCCCTATCCTCTTCACGTGCAACCTTGAACTGCTGTCTTAAACACTTCAGTTCCTGCCTGAGCTGATGGATTTTACTCGCTCTATTGTTCATGATGTAGGGGGGCTTCGCTGCCCGCTTCTCCTCAAGTCCAAACCTCTCTGCAGCGAGGCTGATGATGATCGTGGTCATCGTCTTGAGGCGTCGATCAGCGTCCCCTTTGGCTGTTGTTTCCAAGATGGTATCAGCATCTTCATCAAACTGGAGCCACTCTTTCTCCTTGCTAGCTTGGGGCCACTTTACCCGACGATGTTCTGATGTCCTGTGTGCTTCTGGTGGTTGCATCACCTGGAGGCTCCGGGCACTGTGGGGTGACTCCGGGCCTGGCTCCTCCTGCGTCTCACCAGGCGTAGTTCCTGTGCGCTGTGATTCTACCACCTTCTGCATACACTTCATCCTGGCCTGGTGGATCCGCAGGCCATGTCGGTTCTTGCATACCTTCCCACATATGCATTCCATAGTCGTCGTCGTGTTACCATTGCCATGTGTCGTCAACCTTTGATCCGTCCAGTGGGATTCTCTTCCGCCCCCCCTCTCGGGAATCCCTGGGGGTATATTTCCTGTAGGTCGATTCGTAGCTTGTTGTGGGTTCCTTCCTCTCAGAAGGTGCAGCTCGGGATGCTACCCCTCACTGCCCCGGTGCCGTCTTTCCGGGCTGTCCGCTGTCTCTCCAGCTGTCACCAATCTATACTTGGTGGTCAACCAGACTGTTCCTGGTAGTCACTGGTTGTCCCAGAAAAGCAACTTTTTAAATACACCAATGGTGCAACTGGACACATCCTCAGTGATGTAACCTAGGATCACAGGGGGTTTCGGGTCTTTCAACAATCAGACCCCCTCCCCTAGGCGACCCAGCCAGGGTTGATCAGGCCCCAGCCTGTGTCCAGGTAGCGCTACTGCCCTACATGCCACGCCTCTCCCCTCCTGATCCACAGCCACCTTGATGCCACTTCTGCTGCATCTGTGACTAACTTCATGGCCCTTTGCTGGCTGGCCCCTGTGATGCCAAGCATTCTGTAGGCCCTGCAGAGAGATTTGCCCACAAACCCTCGACACCCCACTTCAACCGGCCGGCACATCGCTCGCCACCCATTGCTCCGACACTCCTCCACAAGCTGAGAGTACTTTGCACTCTTCCTCTCATTGGCCTCCTCCATACGGTCCTCCCAAGGCACTGTGAGCTCCAAGAGGATTACCTGCTTGGAGGCCACTGAGGTGAGCACAATATCTGGCCTTAGTGTTGTTTTAGCAACCACGTCAGGGAACTTCAACTGCTTTCCCAGATCAACTGACAGCTCCCAGTCGCGTGCTGTTGCCAACAGGCCAGACGAGGTGTTCCGGGCAGCCGGTGTTGACTTCTCCCCAGCTCTGATGAAAGCAGTACTCTTCACTGGGCGGAGGCTCTTGCTGTGACTGACTCCCCTGCAGATGGCATCAGCTATGGCCTTCAGGACCTGGTCATGTCGCCAGCGGTACCGCCCTTCACCCAGGGCTTTTGGACAACAGCTTAGGATGTGCTCCAAGGTTCCTCTCCTCTGGCAGAGGGGGCACCCTGGTGTCTCCACCTTTCCCCAGGTGAAGAGGTTGGATGGACTTGGCAGCACATCGTAGACCGCCTGGATCAAGAACTTTATTCGATGGGGTTCGGCTTTCCAGAGCTCGGTCCATGTGACCTTACGCTCTGATACTTGTTCCCATCTCGTCCAGGCGCCCTGTTGCCGCATTCCCGCCATCTGGCAGGCTCGCCTTTCCTCAACTCCTGCTCGCACTTCCTCGAGGATCAGTGACCTCTTCTCTTTCCCCTGCGCCTTGTCATAGCGAGGTGTTCTTCTGCTACCTAAGCCAGATCTCCCCTGCGCCACTGTTCCCACCAAAACCTTTTGCCGTAGCCTTGCCTCTGCAACATCCACAGCCTCGACAGCTCTCCACTTCCGCCCCGTCCTGACTTCAATCCCAGCCTGTGCAACCTTTGGGTCACTGGACTCCCGATACTGTAGGAGCTCCCTGGACCGTGTCACCATGAACTCCTCGCTCAGGCTGCTGATGGGGAGCTTCAGCTTGTTGTTATGCCCGTATAGAGCAATGCTGCTCAGGCTTCGCGGCAGTCCTAGCCACCTGCGCAGGAACCTACTGACCCTCATCTCAAAGCCTTCCACCGTTGAAATGGGGACTTCGTACACCATGAGGGGCCAGAGGATCCGAGGGAGAATCCCGTGCTGGTAAATCCAGGCCTTGAACTTGCCAGGAAGGCCAGACTTATCCACCACGGTCAGCCAGGTCTCCAGGTCTTGGTTGGTCGATCTTGTGGAGGCTGCGTCTCTCAGGCTGCAATTAAACACCTTTCCCAAGCTCTTCACAGGTTCCTCGGTGAGTGATGGTATTTTGGTGGTGCCAAGTGAGAAGCAGAATTTGCCAGTAACCTTTCCTTTCTTTAGCACTAGGACCCTCGACTTGGCCGGCTTGAAGTTCATGCGAGCCCAGGAAATCACCTCCTGAAGGCCATTCAAGATCCACCTGCAACCTGGGACGGATGTAGTGGTCACTGTCAGGTCGTCCATGAAGGCTCGGATGGGTGGCTGCCGGACTCCAGACCTGGAGAGGGGACCTCTGCACTGAACTTCCGCAGACTTCACCAGCATGTTCATGGCGAGCGCAAAGAGGATGACTGAGATCGTACAGCCAGTGATGATCCCCTTTTCAAGCCTGTGCCAGTCGGAGGTTGTTTTTCCGGAGGAGACTCTTAGATGGAAGTTGGCATAGTAGTCCAGAATGCTACTAAATAATATTTATTAGTATTATTTTGTACTTTAATTGTTTTTATTATTTTTGATACTGTTTGCATTTTGGAATATTTTAATACTACATTAAATTTTTTCCATTAGCTTAGAATTATATATTTTATTAAAAGTAATGTAATTATTCTATTAATTCAGTGTGCTATTTAGTATCTCTTTGACATTTTTTTCCATTAGCTTAGAATTATATATTTTATTAAAACTAAAGTAATTATTCTATTAATTCAGTGTGCTATTTAGTGTCTCTTTGGCATTTTAATTTAAATTATTATTATTTTTTTTTAAATAAGCAAAATAAGTGTTTCTTATAATTTATAGTAGTTTTTTAAATTATTGAAGTAAAGTGGTGTACATTTTTTTAGTATTGCATTTAATTAAATATTATTTGTGAATACTTTTTTCTCCCACTCTGATTAGGTTTGGTTCCTCTAAATGTTATTGGATATAAAAAAATGTTCTTTCATTCAAAAATATTATTTAGTCATTTGAATGGACACCATTGTATATTATTAATATACACAATTATATATATATATATATATATATATATATATATATATATATATATATATATATATATATATATATATATATATATATATATATATATATATATATATATATATATATATATATATATATATACTATTATAATATTACAGCTTGGCCGGTTGTAGTACCAGAAATAATAATAAATAAATAAAACAATACTAATAAATAATATTTATTAGTATTATTTTGTACTTTAATTTTCTGTATTATTTTTAATACTGTTTACATTTTGGAATATTTTAATACTACATACAAATTTTTTCCATTAGCTTAGAATTATATATTTTATTAAAAGTAACGTAATTATTCTACTAATTCAGTGTGCTATTTAGTATCTCTTTGGCATTCAAAAAAAAAAAAAGTTTTAAGTTTTTTAAAATAAATAAAATGTTTATTAAAGACCCTGCCAAAAACACGGTTCAAAAGGTGTACTCACTCTGACCGTACTGGCTGTACTGGTAACCGGCGGTGACAGGGTCCACGCTGTAGCTGGTGGCGCTGTAGGTGGGGGGGCAGTAGGACTGCGAGGAGGCCAGGCTGTCGACGCTCTTGATGGTGTCCGAGCGCTGGCTGCAGCTGGCCGAGATGGGGTTGGAACCCTCCAGGCTGCCGTGTAGCGGCGAGATGGAAAAGTCGTGCTGCGACTGAGAGGGCACACCGCCGGGGTTGCTCAGGATACTCATCACCTGGGGGGGGGGGAGAGAGGGATGAACAAGTGAGGTTTAAAGCAGGCAAAACATCAGACAACTTGGACATGACTGAAATGGCACAATTCAACATGACCGAAAAGGAGTAGGAAGAAGCACAGTTTATTTGATCCTAAAATACCTTCTCCATGTATTGTTCAGTGAATACTGTTGGATCGTTCACTTCTGGTGTTTGAATATTTCATCATTTTGCAATAGTAGAGACAATAATAAATATTGTGTAAAAATAGGTGGATGATGCCCACTGCAGAAATAAAATTCGACCAAAAAACATGTGCAAAAAAATCACATTCGAAGGAGAAAAAAGCTTATGGTGTTGGTACTAAGAGCTAACAATAACACAAAGCCTTGTCATTAAATAGACAGCATTTATTATTGCTGTCAGAACTTATGTGATTAATCACTGTGGGGAGGTGGAGCCGACGGTCCGACGGAACGGAAGGGCATGCTGGAGCCTGGGCCAAGATGGCGGCAAGGAGGCGGAGGATACGAGCGAGAGGCGAGGCGGGGCGTGCCGGGAGTGACGCTACGAGCGAGATCAGGTGTGTGGCTCGCACACCGGGACACAATTAACTTATCTCCTCATGATGTATAAAAGGCGAGAAGGAGTAGGAGAGCCCGCAGCAGCGAACGGGCATAGTACGACGGAGACGCGGTCAACCGAGCGACACGGAGGAGCGAGCAGCAGGAGCGGCGACGGCACAAGAGACTTCCTTGAAAGTAAAATAAACAAGACTCAAACCTGCTCAAGCATGTCCTTCCTGAGTGGTCCATAGAACCCGAGCGACAACGGCTTAAGTCGTTCACAATCACAATTTTTTTTTCTAATTTATCATGTTCTGCATATATGCAGATGAGTTTATTTGAACTGTACTTGCTTCTTTACTTTAACCCCGGATGGTAAAGGCGGTGCGGGTAGTTAAATGATTAGTGATCAGGTCAGTGCAAGTATTAGTGAGGAGACTGTGACTCAACACACAGGACTGGACTTTAGATCCAACTGTAAAAATGGACTGGATCCGATTTATTATTGCATTCAAGTAGACAAAAAAACAATTAAAAAAAAATCTTCCTGAATGACATCCTGACAACAAAATTGCATTTGTGTCTAAATATTGAGGTCTTCAAGAGAGTAATACTCTGTAATTAATTGTGTTTAATCTGATGTATAGACTGTGTGTGTGTGCGTGTGTGTATATATATATATATATATATATATATATATATATGCATATACATGTATACCTATATACTGTATTTATTAGGGCTGTGAATCTTTGGGTGTCCCACGATTCGATTCAATATCGATTCTTGGCGGTCACGATTCAATAATATATCGATTTTTTCGATTCAACGCGATTCTCGATTCAAAAACGATATTTTTCCCATTCAAAACGATTCTGTATTCATTCAATACATAGGATTTCAGCAGGATCTACCCCAGTCTGCTGAAATGCTAGCAGAGTAGTAGATTTAAAAAAAAAAAAAAGCTTTCATAATTGTAAAGGACAATGTTTTATCAACTGATTGCAATAATGTAAATTTGTTTTAACTATTAAACGAACCAAAAATATGACTTATTTTATCTTTGTGAAAATATTGGACACAGTGTGTTGTCAAGCTTATGAGATGCGATGCAAGTGTAAGCCACTTATTGTTCTTTTTTAAAGTTTTATTATAGTTTTAATCACTGCTATGCTGAAATCATAACTAATATTGATACTGTTGTTGATAATATTCATTTTTGTTTCATTACTTTTGGTTTGTTCTGTGTCGCGTTTGTGTCTCCTCAATTGCTCTGTTTATAGCAGTTCTGAGTGTTACTGGGTCAGGTTTGGTTTTGGAATTGGATTGCATTTTTAATTGCTGTGTAGTGGTTTGTTGGATTGATAAAAAAGATTAAAAAAAAAATGAGAATCAATTCTGAATCACACAACGTATTCGATTCGATTCGTATTCGAATCAATTTTTTCCCCACACCCCTTTTGTACGGTTGGGGTACATTTTTAGCGACTGTGTTGCCCCAAAAATTTTTTTATACATATGTAAAAATATCAGGATGTATATAAATATATAGTATATATATATAAAAATATCAAATAATATTTATGAAGGTACATGAGTGAGTAAATACAGCGAGTATATGCACGAATACATGCAGGGTGTCTTAAAGGCTGCAAGGGGAGTGATGGGTTCAGGGAACAAGAGAGACAGTTTCCATTAGCTGGCGCTGTCAGTAAGCGTTCTGCTGTGGGGACACAAGGGTCCCAAAGGGCGATAATAGACCCACCATCCGTGCCAGACAGCCCGAGGCCCGAGCCCGAGCCTGCAGCACAACAAGCACCGAGGGAGTCCCTAATCCTGCGCCCCTAGCCTGGCCGCCTCATGAATAGTAATGGACTTGGAAGCGCTAAACGATCCCTTCAGATCCCCAGCACATAAAAAAAAAAAAAAGTGCGCTCGGCAAAGCCAACAGAGAGGGGCCCGCTGATACCGCAGGTTAGGGCTCGGCCCTCCCGAACATTACAGCCAGCGCGTTATTGCCGCCGCATAAAGCTCCCAATTCAATATTGTAGATTATTGTAATAGTATGCGACACTCGCCAGGAAAAGGGTCTCACAATGTGTTCAAATGGAAGAGATTACCTCCAGTCGGACCACTCTGAAGTGAGTGAGGGGGGTGCTTAATAATAATAATAGGAAAAAAAATGCTTCCCTCCTATAGCGAGAAGCATTACTTCTCAACATCAGGTTCATGTTGAGTTTGGCTATGCTCCGCTGGCCTTTGGCCCCTCGGCTGCTAAACCAATTAGGCCATCATGGAGGTGGTTAGCAAGCCCACATATGTGTACATGCATCACATCAAACATCCCACATAGGAGGAATTAAACATTCCCCACATTAATCACAGCTTTAGGACACATCTTCCATATGTTAATTCTACCAAGAAGCATGTGGCATAGAACAGTGGTCCCCCAACCATCGGTCCGGGGGACCGGTACCGGTCCGTGATGCATTTTCTACCAGGCCGGAGAGAAACATTAAATGGTAAATAGTAGGGGTGTGGGAAAAAACTGATTCGAATATGATTCGAATCGATTCTCGTTTTTAAAAAATCTATTTTTTTTTTTTTTTAATCAATCCAACAAACCACTACACAGCAAAACCATAACAACGCATTCCAATTCCAAAACCGAGCCTGACCCAGCAACACTCAGAACTGCAATAAACAGAGCAATTGAGAGGAGACACAAACACGACACAGAACAAACCAAAAGTAGTGAAACAAAAATGAATATTATCAACAACAGTATCAATATTGGTTATGATTTCAGCATAGCAGTGATTAAAAATCCCTCATTGACATTATCATTAGACATTTATGAAAATCAAAAAAAAGTGTCAAAGTGGCTTATACTTGCATCGCATTTCATATCCAATATTTTCACTAAGATAAAATAAGTCATATTTTTGGTTCGTTTAATAGTTAAAACAAATTTACATTATTGCAATCAGTTGATAAAACATTGTCCTTTACAATCATCAAAGCTTTTTTTTTTTTTAAGTCTATTACTCTGCTTGCATGTCAGCAGACTGGGGTAGATCCTGCTGAAGTCCTATGTATTGAATGAATACAGAATCGTTTTGAATCGGAAAAATATCGTTTTTGAATCAAGAATCGAATGGAATCGAAAAAAATCGATATATTATCGAATCGTGACCCCAAGAATCGATATTGAATCAAAACGTGGGACACCCAAAGATTCATAGCCTTAGTAAATAAGTTATACAAAGTACTCAAACCGCTTTGAAACTGTTTCCACATTCACCCTTTCACACATACATTCACACGCTGATGGTGGGAGCTGCCATGCAAAGCCCTAACAAGGACCAATCAGGAGCAAGGGTGAAGTGCCTTGCTCAAGGACACAACGGACGTTGCTAGGTTGGTAGAAGGTGGGGATTGAACCAGGAACCCTCAGGTTGCTGGCACGGCCACTTTTCCAACTGCGCCACACCGTTTTGGGGCTCCAAGGCATTCACACATGGTTGTCTACACCAAAAATGCATCTATTTAAACTTGTTATTATTAGGGACCGAATGTCCCTTTGGGACAGAGGACCCTATTGTATTTCAACATTTATGAATGTTGTAGAGACATGAAACAAAAACCTCTATGTAGGTCTGACTTAGACCTAGATTTCATACACTGATCTCCTTTAGCAAAAATCTACAGGAAGTTGGCAAAAACCCCTTCAAAATAAAAGTTTCCTAAAAAATTAAATTTTTGCCTCTTTGAGCTGTAATTTGACCCCCTTAAAATGCTTCAAAACTCACCAAACTGGACACACACATCAGGACTGGCAAAAATTGCGATCTAATAAAAAATACAAAAAATAAACCTTAAACTCAAAATTGCGCTCTAGCGCACCCTAGGAATAAAACACAGACAAAACTGCTCCCTTGAAGAAAACTGCTTGTAACTTCCGGTAAGAATGTCGTAGAGACATGAAACAAAAACCTCTATGTAGGTCTCACTTAGACCTACATTTAATTCATTTACATCCTCCAGCAAAAATCAACAAGAAGTTGGCAATTACCCCTTCAAAACAAAAAGTTTGTAAAAACCCGTCACCTTTTTTCACACATTATCTCCACTGAGCGCTTTAGTTGTGTCGGCTTCAAACTCGCACAGGAGAGAGATTGAACCCTTCTGATTAAAAGTTGAGAAAAGAGTTTTAATAACTGCTCCGGTTTTGATTTTACGAGCCTTCAAAGAACAGCTTCGCTGATGCTGCTGCGCTGCTGCGGTCTCAAGATGGCCGCTTAAAAGCAGGAAGCACCAGCGTGACCACACAATGCAGAGAAGGTAGGTACTGTGCGGGTAAAGATATGTTGACTGGGTGAAAGGAGGAGGCACCAGTTTGACACCAGGATACAGAGAAGGTAGGTAATGTGCAGGTAAAGATATGTTGTCTGGGTGATGGCAGGAAGCACCACCGTGTATGGGTGACAGAAAGAAGCACCAGTCTGACCCCAGGATGCAGGGAAGGTAGGTAATGTGCAGGTAAAGATATGTTGAATGGGTAAAGGCAGGAAACACCAGCAAAAGTCGGTCCAGTCCATCGCTGCTTGCAGCTTTAATTATTATTATTATTATGGGCTTGCTGCAATGCAAGCAGCCCATAATGTTATTCTTCTTCTTCTTCTTCTCCAGATTATGGAACGTTCTACCTTCCACATTTTTTCACCCGATTCAAACCGTTCCAACTTCAAACTGTTCCGCATATTCGGGAATCGCCTGGTTTTCCCTTGGAGAATGCCGAAAATTCCCAGATTTCCCGGAATTCCAGGTTGTCCGGGACATTTTTCCCCATTCAAAATGAATTGGCCATTTTTCAAACTTCCAACAGTTCCACATTTTTCAACCTATTCAAACCATTCCTCCTTCAAAAATTCCAGAATTTTCCAGAATTCTTTCCTTTTCCAAAGTCCCATTTCCACCCTTTTTTCTGGCGACTACTCCTTCCAATTTTCTCAACAAATTTAAACCGTTCTTTCATCAAAAGATTCCTCTTAACCAGGAAAAAACACAAAGTTGTTTTTTTGAATTGGAAAAATTCCCGGTTTACCCGAAATTCCAGGAATTCCGTAATACCATTTTTCAATTCAACATGTTACTACTTCAACATTTCTCGGCTGATTTGAAAAAATTCAACACCAACCCAATTCATATTTTTTTCTGAAATTCACATTGAAATCGATGGGACATTCCACAACTCCCACATTTTTCGTCTGATTTAAACCATTCCAACTTCAACCTATTCCACCGTTCTGGAAATGTAAGATTCCTTTTTTGTAAGTTAAAATAAATTCCAGGATTTTCCAGAATTCTTGCATTTTCCAAAGCCCCATTTCCACCCTTTTTTTCTGGTAACTACTCCTTCCACATTTTTTTACGCATTTCAACCGTTCCACCGTCAAAATATTCCTCTTAATTTGGACAAAAAAACAAAGTTGTTTTTTGAAGTGGAAAAATTCCCGGTTGTCATGGAATTCCAGGAATTCCGTGATACCATTTCTCAATTCAACATGTTACTACTTCAACATTTCTCGGCTGATTTGAAAAATTTCAACACCTACCCTTTAAACTCATTCAGACCAGACCATTCAAGTTTATTACCATTTTCAAAAAAAATCCCACTTTTCCCAAAATTCCCATTATATTTTCTGAAATTCACATTGAAATCAATGGGACATTCTTCAAAGTTACACAATTCCCATATTTTTCATCTGATTTAAAGCATTCCACCTTCAACTTATTCCTACATTCTGGAAATTTAAGCTTGATTTTTTTACAAGTTAAAAAAAATTCCAGGATTTTCCAGAATTCTTGCTTTTCCAAAGCCACATATCCACCCTTTTTTCTGGCGACTACTCCTCCCACATTTTTCAACGCATTTCAATCGTTCTACCTTCAAAATATTCCTCTTAATTAGAAAAAACAAAAAACAAAGTTGTTTTTCTGAACTGGAAAAATTCCCAGTTTTCCTGGAATTCCGTAATGCCGTTTCTCAATTCAACATGTTACTACTTCAACATTTCTCGACAGATTTAAAAAATGTCAACACCAACCCTATAAACTCATTCAAACCATTCAAGTTTGTTTACAATTTCCAAAAAATTCTCACCTATCCCGATATTACCAATATTTTTTCTGAAATTCACAATAAAATCAATGGGACATTCTTCAAAGTTCCACAACTACAACATTTTTCATCTGATTTAAACCATTCCAACTTCAAAATATTCAACTTGTCCAGGAACTGTGTGCTGTACTTCAACAATTCTAAAAAAAATCCCGGATTTCCCATAAGTCCTTTTTTGTTGTTGCACTTTCTCCAGTCAAAATGAATGTTTCAAACTTCTGCAATTCAACCTGTAAATATAAACGGAATACAATGATTTGCAAATCATTTTCAACCCATATTCAGTTGAATATGCTACAAAGACAACATATTTGATGTTCAAACTGCTAATCTTTTTTTTTTGCAAATAATCATTAACTTTAGAATTTGATGCCAGCAACATGTGACAAAAAAGTTGGGAAATGTGGCAATAAAAACTGCTAAAGTTGAGGAATGCTCATCAAACACTTATTTGGAACATCCCACTGGTGTGCAGGCTAATTGGGAACAGGTGGGTGCCATGATTGGGTATAAAAGCAGCTTCCATGAAATGCTAAGTAATTCACAAACAAGGATGGGGCGAGGGTCACCACTTTGTAAGCAAATTGTCGAACAGTTTTAGAACAACATTTCTCAACGAGCCATTGCAAGGAATTGAGGGATTTTACCATCTACGGTCTGTAAAATCATCAAAAAGTTCAGAGAATCTGGAGAAATCACTGCACGTAAGCGATGATATTATGGAGTTTTGATCCCTCAGGCGGTATTGCATCAAAAACCGACATCGGTGTGTAAAGGATATCACCACATGGGCTCAGGAACACATCATAAAACCACTGTCAGTAACTAGTTGGTCGCTACATCTGTAAGTGCAAGTTAAAACTCTACTATGCAAAGCCAAACCCATTTATCAACAATATCCTGAAACACCGCCGGCTTCGCTGGGCCTGAGCTCACTTAAGATGGACTGATGCAAAGTGGAAAAGTGTTCTGTGGTCTGACGAGTCCACCTTTCAAATTATATTTGGAAACAGAGGACGTGGTGTCCTCCAGGACAAAGAGAAAAATAACCATTCGGATGGTTATGGGCGCAAAGTTCAAAAGCCAGCATCTGTGATGGTATGGGGGTGTATTAGTGCCCAAGACATGGGTAACTTACACATATGTGAAGACACCATTAATGCTGAAAAGTCCATACAGGTTTTGGAGCAATATATGTTGTCATCCAAGTAACGTTATCATGGACGCCCCTCCTTATTTCAGATAGACAAGTGTTTCAACAGCGTGACTTCGTAAAAAAAGAGTGCAGGTACTTTCCTGGCCCGCCTGCAGTCCAGGTGCATTATGAAGCGTAAAATACGACAGCGGAGACCCCAGACTGTTGAACGACTGAAGCTCTACATACAACAAGAATGGGAAAGGATTCCACTTTCAAAGCTTCAACAATTAGTTTCCTCAGTTCCCAAACGTTTATTGAGTGTTGTTAAAAGAAAAGGTGATGTAACACAGTGGTGAACATGCCCTTTCCCAACTACTTTGGCACGTGTTGAAGCCATGAAATTATAACTTAATTATTATTTGCAAAAAAAAACAAAGTTTATGAGTTTGAACATCAAATATCTTGTCGTTGTAGTGCATTCAATTGAATATGGGTTGAAAAGGATTTGCAAATCATTGTATTCCGTTTATATTTACATCCAACACAATTTCCCAACTCATATAGTTTTAGCTGTATTTATTTGGCACAAGTGGAAAACAATGCCTACATTAAACCGGTCCGTGGCGCAAAAAAAAAAAAAAGGTGGGGACCACTGACATAGAACGTATCATAGAAGAAGAAGCTTTTTTGACAAAAGAGGACAGACAAGATGGCTGCGAGGCACGGCGGTCCATTTTAGATTTTAATTGAAGCCCGATTGCATCGCCCAATAGCCAACAATTGCTCCAATTAATAACCGTGCCCATAAAAGTTCTTCAAAAGAAAACGATGCCTTATCACGAATTTTTTTTTTGTTGCTATTTTAAAGACGGGTCAGCTGCTTTGGAAAATAAAGAAAAAAATCTGCCTGTCAGTGCTTCGCAAAAAGAATATACCGCCTTAATAGTTCCGATTTTGCTGAAGGAGCAAAGATAAGCGCTCACACTTTTAGTGGTTGGGTTTTAAAAACACTAATAAACGGCCGGAGTTGGACTTTTAGACTACTGTGAAGGTGTTTTATACAGCACTTTAAAAAGTTGAGGTCATGCTTTCTATACATTAAATATAGATATTGACTGTTCATACTTTCCAGCTCATAGCCACTGTTTTTATATGGTAAGGATTTAATAAAAATTGAATATGTCTTGATTTTTTATTACTAACTAATTATTTTAAGCAGTTTCCATTTTTAAAACAAAGAAAGGTTGGTCAAAATTAATAAAATGGAGTAAAAAAATTATTTTTTCATTTAAATTTTGCTTATTTTAATTAAGTCCTGTGTGTATGCTGATGTTTTTTTACATTGATATTACTCAATTTTTTTTAACTTTTTCCGTAAACGCAACTTAATCTTTTTGCATGAATCGAAATGCATATTGTTAAGTTCTCATTACTCAAAATACCAATTAGTTGACTAAACTTACAAAAAATGGTTGGAAAATATTGCCTTATTTTTAATGAGTTAGATCCAGGCAACAGTTTTTACAGTGCACACGGTGAGCCTCCCGTTTCAACAACACCCAGGGCCAGGCCAACTTCTTCGAGCGAGCTGTAGTCTTCCTTGGTGCAACTCAAATTATTTTTTACTCTCATATTCTTTTGGCAACCCTGAAATGCGTCCTATTAGGATTTTTTTTCTGCCTTTAAAACATTTCCTTGTAGTCGACATAACCTCTCTACTGACATAAAAACAAACTTTTGTCGAATTAGGTCTTGACGTTGAGAAACTCAAACCTAACGTTAGAACAACAAGGGTTTTGGCGATGTTTAATCGATTTTGGGTTCTGACAGTGATTGGACCATCAAATTTGAGTAATTTCCCAATATTTTCCAACACAAATGCAACAATAAAACATGTTTTTTTGACAACGTTAATTCAATGTCCGGTTGTGACGTTGATTTGACCATTGAAATTTGGTCATTTCCCAACATTAGACATTGGCTTTGTCTCAATTTACAAACTATTTTGTGACGTTGTTTCAAAGTCAGTTTTAAAGGACATGTATGTATAATCAATGTTGTATCAATGTCTTGTGCCTGGGATATAATGGTGGTTCTTTGGTCGAAATTTTGCATTGATTATGTCTTAAAGACTGTTTTCAAGCTGTCTTATTTATCTTCCACAACGTCTTCCCCCAACCACCAACGTTGTAGTTTTTAGGACTTCCATAACGATTCTACTGACAGATAAGTTAAAACTTTATATTAGTAATTTTTTTCTACATCTAAAACACTTCCTTATGGTCTAAATAACATACCAGCAGGCCCAAGACATTGAAACAACATTGAAAACTTCTTGAATTAGGTCCTGACGTTAAGAAACTCAAACCTAACGTTAGAACAATGCGGCTTTTGGCGGCGTTTAATCAATGTTAGATTCTGATGTTGATTGGATTATTGAATTTTAGTCATTTCCCAATATTGCACAACACAAATACAACAATAAAACAACATGTTTTTTGGACGACGTTAATTTAATGTCAGGTTGTGACGTTGACTTGTTGAATTAGGTCCTGACGTTAAGAAACTCAAACCTAATGTTAGAACAACGAGATTTTTAGTGACGTTTAATCACTGTTGGGTTCTGACATGGATTAGACCAATGAATTTTGGTCATTTCCCAACCATTATTTAACAACACAAATACAACGATAAATCATGTTTTTTGGCGACTTTTAATCATTGTTGGGTTCTGATGTTGATTTGACCATTGAATTTTAGTCATTTCTCAACCAAAATTTTACAACACAAGTACAATGTTGATACAAAGTGCTTTTTGACGACATTTCATCAATTTTGGCTTCTGAATTTGATTTGACCATTGAAAATTGGTCATTTTCCGACCAATATTTTACAACACAAACAACGTTGAAACAAAATGCTTTTTGACGACGTTTAATCAATGTTGGGTTCCAAATTTGATTTGACCATTGAAATTTGGTCATTTTCCAACCATTTTCCAACACAAATATAATGTTGAAACATGCTTTTTGACGACGTTTAATCAATGTTGGGTTCTCACAATGATTTGACCATTGAATTTTAGTCATTTCCCAACCGATATTTTACAACACATATACAATGTTGAAACAACATGCCTTTTGACGACGTTTAATCAATGTTGGGTTCTCACAATGATTTGACCATTGAAGTTTAGTCATTTTCCAACCAATATTTTACAACACAAATACAATGTTGAAAAAACATGCTTTTTGGGGACGTTTAATCAATGTTGGGTTCTGACAATGGTAGCATGGCCAAAGACCGGAGCAGACCCAACAAAGCAAACCCTATCAATAAGCTATAGAATTTTGTTGTAAAACTCTCCTTCCGCATCTGTCCCTGACACCCACATTTTCAGGCTCGCTCTGGAGATAAGGCTGTGGAAACACTCTGTGGAAACGCTCCCCACCCACACTGCTTGGTGCCTTGTCTGAGCTGCTCTGACCTACATTACCAATCGTAAGGATCACCGTAGTAACTAGTATATCATGCAAAAGCGCAGATTTCAACTATTGAAATACTTTGTATAGTTGAATACTTACGGTCGTTTGAAAACAACACTGCACATCATAATGGCAGCTACACTTTCCATCTTAAAGATCTAAAAAAAACGTACGGCGCTGCGGACAGGTTTTGCCCGGCCCGCGGGATGAGTTTGCCAAGTATAAAAATTAGCTGAAATTTTTTAATGAAAGAAACAGCTGTTCAACATTTGTCCACTAGATGTCGCAATAGCAATTATTTGTATCTTTGTAGATTATGCTACAAATGTAAAAAAAAAAACAAAAAAAACATGTTCGTGCACCATTTTCTCAAAAGTCGAGACTGCGCCTTATAACCCGGTGCTCCTAATGTACGTGTATACTGCAATATGATGCAATATTCAGAAATACAAGTATTACTATGGTGTGTGTATAAGAACCGCAAAATAGCAAACATTATTGAGCAAAATAACAATATTACGCAAAACCAACTTTTCTTACCTTCTGATACCTGCGAATCTGTATTTGAGGTCTGCATAAGTCTTGAAAATTTGCGCACGTCCGCCATCGTATTCCATGTCAACTCCGTAGTCGATAAGCTTCTTATTTCTCTCTATCTTCTGGTTATGGGACATTCATCCTCCACTGTTGCCATTTCTAGTATAAAGTAGTGTAAAGTTCTTACTTATATCTGTCAGTAAACTAGCATGGAAGCACTAAAAACTACCGGTGTAGTGAGTTTACATAATTTAGAGGAAATGAGCGAACTACATAAATAACATCTTGTAATTTAAATTTTGATATCATCTTTTTATTTTGAAAGATCGAAAATGAGTTGCCCGATGAAAATTATGACATAATTTGATTCAGAAAGTATAAATAATGACAAATAAAGATAGAATACTATTAACCTCAACATGTAAGTGTAGAAAAAATATATTTCAGAATGTGCTTGTTGCTATTTTTAAACAAAGAAAACAATCTGAAGTTGTCTTTATTTTTAAGTTCTCGTGCCGTGATTTTACCAGTTCCGCCCACTTGGGAGTAGATTTTTCTCCATGTCCCCCCCCCGGTCTAAAATTAGTTGGACACCCCTGCTCTAAAATGATGAGCAGTGACTAGTATTGAAGCTTAATTTATTCCACAAAAACAACAACCAAACAATAGCAAAAACAATTATTCATATTATTTCTATTGTGCTAACAATATAAATACCAGCGCTGTGAGAGAATGAACCAATTCACCTAAAGGTCAAAGCAGTCTCCAAAATAAACACCCTCCTTATCTGCTTTTGTCCTCCTCGGAGTCTTTATTTTTAAGTTATTGTGCTGTGATTTTACCAGTCCGGCCCACTTGGGAGTAGATTTTTCTCCATGTCGGCACGTTAATACACTGACACACAACATCCGGATTCCCATCATGCATTGCTTCAAAACTACAGTAAGTAGTAATGTCCAAAAAAAGATAGTGACAGAGAATAGAATGAGGATGGAAAATTCAACCCTAAACTCACTCCTTTCCTGCAAATTATATTTCACAGATGCTGCCCATACCTATGCTCCTTCAAAGACTGTGCTACTGGCTGCAAAGAATGGCACTTTCAAATACAACAATAATTAGAGAGAAGTGTTATGTGTGTGTATATGTGTAAATCGGGGGTCGGCAACCCACAGGTCTTTAGCGCCGCCCTAGTGGCTCTCTGGAGCTTTTTCAAAAATGTATGAATAATGGAAAAGGATGCGGGGGGAAAAAAATCCATCGTTCCATTTCTACCGCTTATTCCCTTTGGGGTCGCGGGGGGCCCTGCTGCCTATCTCAGCTACAATCGGACGGAAGGCGGTGTACACCCTGGACAAGTCATCACCTCATCGCAGGGCCAACACAGATAGAAAGACAACATTCACACTCACATTCACACACTAGGGAAAAAAATATACAAAATATATTTTTTGTTTTAATATGGTTTCTGTAGAGAGACAAACATGACACAAACCACCCTAATTGTTATAAAGCCCAATGTTTTTAATTAACACGCTTCACTGATTCGAGTATTTGGCGAGTGAAGTTTTGTCCTACTAATTTTGCCGGTCCTTGAACTCACCGTAGTTTGTTTACATGTATAACTTTCTCCGGCTTCCCAAGACGTGTTTTATTCCACTTCTTTTTCCGTCTCATTTTGGCCACCAAACTTTTAACATTGTGCATGAATGCACAAAGGAGAGTTTGGTTGATGTTATTGACTTGTGTGGAGTGCTAATCAGACATATTTGGCCACCGCATGACTGCAAGCTAATCGATGCTAACATGCTATTTAGGCTAGCTATATGTACATATTGCATCATTTAGCCTCATTTGAGCTCATTTTGTTTCCTTTAAGTCCTCTTAATTCAATTTATATCTCATGACACACTATCTGTATGTAATATGGCTTTTATTTTTTTTGCGGCTCCAGACATATTTGTTTTTGTAATTTTGGTCCACTAGGGCTCTTTCAACATTTTAGGTTGCCGACCCCTGGTGTAAATAAATTAATATAAATATGAATATGTAAAAGGAATACTTGAATTTCAGTGAATTCTAGCTATAAATATACTCCCCCCCACCCTCAAAAATGGCAAGTATGACCAAAATAATTTGAAAAACATATTCGGGTGTTAACATTTAGTTGTCAACTGTAGGGAATATGTACTGAACTGTGCAGTCTGTCACGTCTATGGGATCATGTTTTGTTTTGGTCATGTTTGGTTTTGTTTTTTGGAAATTCAGTTCTTGTTCCTGCACTTCCTTGTTTGTTTTATAACCATAGCAACTCAGTTTTCACCTTGTCCTCATGTCACGCCCCTGTCCTCACGTCTCACACCTGTTTGCACTCATCATAGCTATTATTTAAACCGGAAGTTGCCAGGAAGTAAGGCTGGCGACTTTATCCCTCAACTCCCTTCATGCCATGCCATGCCTAGTTTTCCTCCTGTCCATGCCACGTAAGTTGTTAGTTTTCTTTATGTCACAGTTATTGAGTTTCGTTTCTTTTTGTCCATAGCAATACCATAGTGCTAGTTTTGTTTTCTAGTCAAGTTTGTTCTCCGCTCTCGTGCGCGCCTTTTGTTTGCTTCCTTTGTTTGAAGTTTGTTAGTATAAATAAACATGTATTCACTGTTTGTAGTTTGCTAGTATAAATAAATATGTATTCACGTCTTGCTCGTGCCAACTTTCCTTTGCATCGGAAAAACAAACCACCCCATAGTCCAAGTCCTGACACAATCTACTAATAAAAGTCTCAATCAGTCATTTAAAACCCTGTCTAAAATGAGTATGACAAAATGGCAATCGATTAAGGTTTTCTATTCCCATCCCAGGGCCTGAATAATAATAATAATAATTAAAAAAAAAAAACTTGACAACTGACATTTTTACATCGATACATTTCGTGGTCATATATACTCTTCACCCCCGCCTTCCTCTTCCTCCCATGCAGACTGCTTGGCCGTGGTGCGAATCCTGCTTTGGGAGATAATGCGAGCCAGGACTTTTAGTTTAAAGGACAATGCTCCGGGGTGTTCTGTGCCTCCCACCTCCCTCCCCTCTCGCCAGAGATAGATTACTTTAAAAATAATAACAACACACACACACACACACAAGTAATTATTTCTCTCAAGTTGTGAGCCCCGCGGCCTGGGGAGAATTGTAAATTGATACAATGTGCATCCTTTCAGATAAATAAATAAAGAGCCTCTTTCATTGCTCATTAATTCAACAGTTAAATTGCATTTTTTTTTTGTCTTTGAGTGCATGTTTGACGCCTTTCTCTTTGTGGATTGTTGCAGAAAACACCCCCGACCCCCCCAAGCCTGATACAGAAAAACATGCAGTCATACTGTTTAATCCCGCATTGCCATTAAAGCAATGCGACGGGCTGTTTGCCGCACCTGCCCGTGAGTGACACTATGGATGTATTTATTTATTCCGGCAGACATATATAGCAATACTTCATCACTCTTTGGGTGACATGCAACGGCACCTACCGAAAAGGGATGCGGAAAAAAGCAAGAATGCTTATCCTTGTCCCGCCCCGAATTCACAACCAACTTATATGTTGGTTGTATAGTCCAAGTTTCAACAGCAGATTTGATGGATACATGACAGTTTCAGAACAAGAATAACATATGCTGGAAAACACTTTGTCAATAGCAGTGAGCGGCCATGAGATTAGCTCCATATTGCCTGGGTATTTTTCGTCTTCTGGAGCCTTGTCTGGTGTGTTGTGTCCCTTATTCCACAGTCTTTTGCACCTGTGTCCCACAGTTGAGAATGTCCAAACAACTAGTCATGTTTTTGATAGTTTCTTAACAACAAAATATTTTACCGCAAGGTTGAACACTCTTAGGCTGGAATTTCTTGTCTGGTATGTCATGTCCCTTATTCCACAGTCTTTTGCACATGTGTCCCACAGTTGAGATCGTCTAAACAACTAGTCATGTTTTTGATAGTTTCCCAACCACACATTATTTAACCGCAATGTTGAACACTCTTAGGCTACAATTTCTTGTCTGGTGTGTTGTGTCCCTTATTCCACAGTAAGTTCTTTTGCACCTGTGTCCCACAATTGAGATCGCCCAAACAACTAGTCATGTTTTTCCCCCAACAACACATTTTTACCGCAAGGTTGAACACTCTTAGGCTAGAATTTCTCCGCTCACACTGTCCCACAGTTTCACCCCCGCTATAAATAACATTTGAGCCTTGAATTTGGAATTCACCGTGTTACAATTTCTTGTCTGGTGTGTTATGTCCCGTAGTCCACAGTCTTTTGCACCTGTGTTCCACCGTTGAGATCGTCCAAACAACTAGTCATGTTTTTGATGGTTTCCCAAAAGCAAATTTTTTTACCGCAATGTTGAACACTCTTAGGCTAGAATTTCTTGTCTGGTGTGTTATGTCCCTTATTCCACAGTCTTTTGCACCTGTGTCCCACAGTTGAGATCGTCCAAACAACTAGTCATGTTTTTGATAGTTTCGCAACAACAAATTATTTTACCGCAAGGTTGAACACTTTTAGGCTAGAATTTCTTGTCTGGTGTGTTATGTCCCTTATTCCACAGTCTTTTGCACCTGTGTCCCCCAGTTGAGATCGTCCAAACAACTAGTCATGTTTTTGATAGTTTCCCAACAACACATTTTTACTGCAAGGTTGAACACTTTTAGGCTAGAATTTCTTGTCTGGTGTGTTATGCCCCTTATTCCACAGTGAGTTCTTTTGCACCTGTGTCCCACAGTTGAGATCGTCCAAACAACTAGTCATGTTTTTGATAGTTTCCCAACAACACATTATTTTACCGCAAGGTTGACCACTATTAGGCTAGAATTTCTTGTCTGGTGTGTTATGTCCTTTATTCCACAGTCTTTTGCACCTGTGTCCCACAGTTGAGATTGTCCAAACAACTAGTCATGTTTCCCACTCCAGACTGTGCCCCCTTAGGAGCCCAGTCTAGATTGTATTTTTTTACTCATCCTTCCCCAGCGTTTACCATTTTCCCATCTTTTACGGGGCGCCTTGGGGCAACCCATCAGCGTTCCTGTTCTGTAACCCTGTACACTGTTTGTTTTTTTCTAATCTTGAATGGGTTTGTGCTGAAAACAAAGTCTTGCTGTACTTGTGCAATGACAATAAAGACCTATCTATCTATCTATCTATCTATCTATCTATCTATCTATCTATCCATCTATCTATCTATCTATCTATCTATCTATCTATCTATCTATCTATCTATCCATCTGTTTCTGATCGATTCCCAACAATTCATTATTTTACTGCAAGGTTGAACACTATTAGGCTAGAATTTCTTGTCTGGTGTGTTATGTCCCTTGTTCAACAGTGAGTTCTTTTGCACCTGTGTCCCACAGTTGAGATCGTCCAAACAACTAGTCATGTTTTAAAAGTTTTCCTACAACACATTTTTTACCCCAAGGTTGAACACTCTTCAGCTAGAATTTCTTGCCTGGTGTGTAATGCCCCTTATTTCACAGTGAGTTATTTTGCACCTGTGGCCCACAGTTGAGATCGCCCAAACAACTAGTCATGTTTTTGATAGTTTCCCAACAACACATTTTTTACTGCAAGGTTGAACACTCTTAGGCTATAATTTCTTGTCTGGTGTGTTGTGTCCCTTAATCCACAGTGAGTTTTTTTGCACCTGTGTCCCACAGTTGAGATCGCCCAAACAACTAGTCATGTTTTTGATAGTTTCCCAACAACACATTATTTTACCGCAAGGTTGACCACTAGTAGGCTAGAATGTCCTTTATTCCACAGTCTTTTGCACCTGTGTCCCACAGTTTTGCTGACCTATCTATCCATCTATCCACCTATCTATCTTTTGATCGTTTCCAAACAATGCATTATTTTACTGCAAAGTTGAAGACTCTTAGGCTAGAATTTCTTGTCTTGTGTGTTATGCCCCTTAATCCACAGTGAGCTATTTTGCACCCATGTCCCACAGTTGAGATTGTCCGAACAACTCGTCATGTTTTTGATAGTTTCCCAACAACACATTTTTACTGCAAGGTAGAACACTCTTAGGCTAGAATTTCTTGTCTGGTGTGTTATGCCCCTTATTTCACAGTGAGTTCTTTTGCACCTGTGTCCCACAGTTGAGATCGTCCAAACAACTAGTCATGTTTTTGATAGTTACCCAACAACACATTATTTTACCGCAAGGTTGAAGACTCTTAGGCTGAAATTTCTTGTCTGGTGTCTTATGTCCCTTATTCCACAGTGAGTTCTTTTGCACCTGTGTCCCACAGTTGAGATCGTCCAAACAACTAGTCATGTTTTTGATAGTTTCCCAACAACACATTATTTTACCGCAAGGTTGACCACTATTAGGCTAGAATTTCTTGTCTGGTGTGTTATGTCCTTTATTCCACAGTCTTTTGCACCTGTGTCCCACAGTTTTGCTGACCTATCCATCCATCTATCTATCCATCTATCAATCTATCTATCTATCTTTTGATCGTTTCCCAACAACGCATTATTTTACTGCAAGGTTGAAGACTCTTAGGCTAGAATTTCTTGTCTGGTGTGTTATGTCCTTTATTCCACAGTCTTTTGCACCTGTGTCCCACAGTTTTGCTGACCTATCCATCCATCCATCTATCTATCCATCTATCTAACTATCTATCTATCTATCTATCTATCTATCTATCTATCTATCTATCTATCTATCTATCTATCTATCTTTTGATCGTTTCCCAACAACGCATTATTTTACTGCAAGGTTGAAGACTCTTAGGCTAGAATTTCTTGTCTTGTGTGTTATGCCCCTTAATCCACAGTGAGCTATTTTGCACCCGTGTCCCACAGTTGAGATTGTCCGAACAACCAGTCATGTTTTTGATAGTCTCCCAACAACACATTTTTACTGCAAGGTTGAACACTTTTAGGCTACAATTTCTTGTCTGGTGTGTTGTGTCCCTTATTCCACAGTAAGTTCTTTTGCACCTGTGTCCCACAATTGAGATCGCCCAAACAACTAGTCATGTTTTTCCCCCAACAACACATTTTTACCGCAAGGTTGAACACTCTTAGGCTAGAATTTCTCCGCTCACACTGTCCCACAGTTTCACCCCCGCTATAAATAACCTTTGAGCCTTGAATTTGGAATTCACCATGTTATGTTTGAATTTTAGGACACCCTTGAGTTCATGTGGACCATCTCTGTGTGAAAACAGACTATGTATATATGCAGGTAGAACCCTTTGTGAGGCCATGAACATAACTTGAAGGCTACCCGTTGGATTATATCATGTAGTTTAAGAAAATTACTCATTATGAAGAAAGGCTGCGCAGGAGGAATAAAGTGGAGGCTTTGGGGGAAGTACAAAGACTCCTGTAGGACTGCGCTGGCCCGAGGGCTTGCCTGCCTGGAGAGCTGATAGCAAGGCCCTTCTGTTCCATACCCAGCGCCCGCGCCAGCGCACCCCGGCTCCACAAATACTCTTAATCTGCGCAAGAGTGGATTAGTTCCTCTGTCACCGATAGCTTTCGCTGTTCTGCCCGAATGAAATGCCCCCGAGATGTACCTTTAAGTTAGGCCGAGGTCAGCTGGGGGCAGACGGGGGAGGGGGGGGTAGAGGAGGCGAAAGAGCAGCACTCCCGAGTGTCTGCCACTTATCTGAGCGCCGCAGAGTGGCATCTCAGCACCTTAGCAGATCTGCGGGAGTGATAGCTGGCCTTGGAGGGGAGTGATTAAAGATGCGCTCGGATCGCCGAGATCAATATTTGAAGGCCAGTCCTCAGGGTGCGATTACGCCACGAGGGTGAGGTGAACGTGACTTTGACAAGAGACAGTGCAACTATTAGAAAATGCAAATAGTGCGCACGTCGACATATTGCACTAAACCAGGTGTGTCCAAAACTCATTTCTCAAAGGCCACAAACTGGAATATCAAAGGATGACATTTTCATGTCATTTTTACACATTTTGAGTACCGTACTATCCAACCTATCCCTTATTTTTCTCAAAACTCGACAGTGCGCCTTTATAACCCGGTGCGCCTAATGTACGAATTAATTCTGGTTCAAAGCTATTATTTTTGGTACATGGTGTTCTAAGTGTGACCAGTAGATGGCAGTCAAACATAAGAGATAGGTGTAGGCTGCACTATGATGGCAATATGACTCAAGTAAACAACACCAACATTTTATATGTTCCATTGAAAATATAGAACATTACACACGGTGCTCGAAAATCTATCAAAATGTTTAGTACTACTTTGGTAAGCTATGAAGCAGCACCCCTTGATGTACTTCAACATACGAGTATTATTATGGTGTGTGTAAGGTAAAAAATATTATCTGGCGTTTTGTTTCGCAAAATTATGCAAAAGCAACTTTTCTTACCTTCTGGTACCTGCTGATCTGTATTTTTGATCTGCATGAATCATAAAAAATTGCTCGCGTGAGCTTTTGTAGTCCGTGACGACACCGTAGTCCAGGGGTCACCAAAGCGGTGCCCGCGGGCACCAGGTCGCCCGTAAGGACCAGATGAGTCGCCCACTGGCCTGTTCTAAAAATAGGTCAAATAGCAGCACTTACCAGTGAGCTGCATCTATTTTTTGAATTTAATTTATTTACTAGCAAGCTGGTCTCGCTTTGCTTGACATTTTTAATTCTAAGGGAGACAAAACTCAAATAGAATTTGAAAATCCAAGAAAATATTTTAAAGACTTGGTCTTCACTTTTTAAAATAAATTCATTTGTTTTTTTACTTTGCTTCTTTTAACTTTCAGAAAGACAATTTTAGAGAAAAAATACAACCTTAAAAATGATTTTAGGATTTTTGAACACATATACCTTTTTACCTTATAATTCCTTCCTCTTCTTTCCTGACAATTTAAATCAATGTTCAAGTATTTTTTTTTTATTTATTGTAAAGAATAATAAATACTTTGTAATTTAATTCTTTATTATAGCTTCTGTTTTTTCGACGAAGAATATTTGTGAAATGTTTCTTCAAACTTATTATGGTTAAAATTAAAAAAAAATATTCTGTCAAATCTAGAAAATCTGTAGAATCAAATTTAAATTTTATTTCAAAGTCTTTTGAATTTCTTTCAACATTTTTGTTCTGGAAAATCTAGAAGAAATAATGATGTGTCTTTGTTAGAAATATAGCTTGGTCCAATTTGTTATATATTCTAACAAAGTGCAGATTGGATTTTAACCTATTTAAAACATGTCATCAAAATTCTAAAATAAACTTAATCAGGAAAAATTACTAATGATGTTCCATAAATTATTTTTTAAACGTTTTCAAAAAGATTCGAATAAGCTAGTTTTTCTCTTCTTTTTTTCCCGGTTGGATTTTGAAATTTAAAGAGTCGAAATTGAAGATAAACTATTTTTCCAAATTAAATTTTCATTTTCTCCGTTTTTTCTTAAATCGTTCAATAAAGTGTTTTTTTTTTCATCATTTATTCTCTACAAAACAACCTTCCCTAAAAGAAAAAAAAATGTACGACGGAATGACAGACAGAAATACCCATTTTTTATATATTGATTTATTTATTAAAGGTAAATTGAGCAAATTGGCTATTTCTGGCAATTTATTTAAGTGTGTATCAAACTGGTAGCCCTTCGCATTAATCAGTACCCAAGAAGTAGCTCTTGGTTTCAAAAAGGTTGGTGACCCCCGCCGTAGTCGCTAAGCTTCTTCTTTTTCTCTATATTCTGGTTATGGGACATTCATCCTCAGCTGTTGCCATTTTTAATGTAAAGTAGTGTAAAGTTCTTACTTATATCTGTCAGTAAACTCGACATGAAAGCGCTAAAACATACCGGTGTAGTGAGTTTACATTATTCACCCAAGGAACTTTAGTTATTAGTTACGGTTGGTCATTTTTTCACGGGACACATTTTTTGTTTCCGGATGAGGAGATGCTGCTCCATTATTGATTTAAGTAAAGTCTGAATGTCATTAAAACAGTATAATCCGGTGCTTCTAATATATGAAAAAAGATTTAAAAAATAGACCATTAATTGGCAGTGCGCCTTATAATCCGGTGCGCCCTACGGTCTGGAAAATATGCTAAGTTAAAAACCAAATGGCCATTTGACCGAATCAGTGCTGTTTGTTTGGTGTAACTCTTTCAAAAGGCTGTAAACTTTTTCACCAAATTTTAGTACCCATTATGACTCATTTGGGTAACAGGAGTGAGTTTTTAGAATACAATTAACAAAAACGTAAAACATCCTATAATAATAGCCTGTTGACAATAAGCACACTACAGTGATTCAACAATGAACAATTTTTTTTTTGTAAATATAGTTAAAATAACAAAAAAAGTGCACAAATTTCAACTTCCCTGGTCTTAGTTGAAAAATTGTTGAACAAACAGAAAAATAAACGAGTGAACTAACTTCCTCAAAACAAAAAAAAAACATCTGTCCATCCGCCCATTTTCTACCGCTTGTCCCTTTTGTTATGTATTTAAATTTTCTTAAAGAGAAAAGAAAAAAATAGGACAACAAATATTAAAGAAAAAAACAATATATCTATAAAATAACCAGTAAAATATGCGTTTTCAATGCAAAGTATTTTCAAGTTTCCAACCTTCTCTGTATTTAAAGGGCCACGTTTTAAGTGACTAATAATACAAATAATACATTAATAAATAATGACAAAAATACTACTACAGCACTAAGTATTAAGATATTAATAATAATGATGATGATCAATCAATCAATCAATCAATCAATCAATGTTTACTCATATAGCCCTAAATCACTAGTGTCTCAAAGGGCTGCAAAAACTACAACAAAAACCACTACGACGTCTTCGGTAGGCCCACATAATAATAATAGTAAAACTATATGATCCTATGGCTAACATTGTGTGTATTTAAAGGGCCACATTTCAGTGAGTAGTAATACAAAAAATGAAATAAATACATGAATAAATAATGAAAAAAATAACACTACTACTACTATTACTAATAATAACAAAACAGTACAAATAACACCAATGTAATAATGATAATAATAATAATTATGATAATAATCGTAAAACTATATGATCCTATAGCTAACGTGTGTTTCTAAAGGGCCACGTGATTAATTATACAAATAATGAAATAAATACATTAATAAATAATGAAAGAAACAGTACTACTACTACTACTACTATTAATAATAATAAAACAGTACAAATAACAGCAATGTAATAATGAAAATACTAATAATGATGATATTAATAGTAAAACCATATGATCCTATAGCTAACATTGTGTGTATTTAAAGGGCCACGTTTTCAGTGAATTATAATACAAATAATGCAAAAAATACATGAATAAATAATGAAAAAAAATACTATTACTACTACTACTAATAATAATAAAACAGTACAAATAACAGCAATGTAATAAATATAATAATAATAATGATGATAATAATAGTAAAACTATATGATCCTATAGCTAACATTGTGTGTATTTAAAGGGCCAAGTTTTCAGTGACTAATAATACAATTAATGAAAAAAATACATTAATAAATAATGAAAAAAATACTACTACTACTACTAAAAGAGTACAAATAACAGCAATGTAATAATGGTAATAATAATAATGATGATAATAGTAGTAAAACTATATGATCCTATAACTAACGTTGTGTGTATTTAAAGGGCCACGTTTTCAGTGATTAAAAATAATGAAAAAAAATACTACTACTACTACTACTACTAATAATGATAATAATAAAACAGTACAAATAACAGCAATTTAATAATGATAATAATAAAAATGATTATAATAGTAGAACTATATGTTCCTATAGCTCACATTGTGTGTATTTAAAGGGCCACATTTTCAGTGATTATTAATACAAATAATGAAATGAATACATTAATAAATAGTGAAAAAAATACTACTACTACTACTACTATTAATAATAATAACAGTACAAATAACAGCAATGTAATAATGATAATAATAGCAAAACTATATGATCCTATAGCTAACATTTTGTGTATTTAAAGGCCCACATTTTCATTGAATAATAATAATACAAATAATGAAATAAATACATTATAAAAATAATGAAAAATATCATATTAATACTACTACCACTATTACTACTACTAATAAAAACAATACAAATAACAGCAAAAATAATAATGATAATAATAATAATGATGATAATAATAATACAAGACAAATAACAATACCAACAACAATAGTACTAATTATAATTACTATTACAATAATAATTATGAATTAAAAACATAATGTATTCATTACACAATGTTATTACTATTATTTATTGTTATCAAATAATTATTTAAAATGTATGGACAAAAAAAACATGTGTCGGGAAAACTGCGTTAAAAAAAAAAAAAAGTTAAGTAAACAAGATAGATAGATAGATAGATAGATAGATAGATAGTACTTTATTGATTCCTTCAGGAGAGTTCCTTCAGGAAAATTAAAATTCCAGCAGCAGTGTACAGAGTTGAGATCAATTTAAAGAAAAAAAGTAAAAAGACAAATTAGATAATTTAATCAATAGTGAAATCCCCAAAAATAATGACCATTTGAAAGATTTGAAAGTTGAGTTCCACTACATCCAAGTTATGGTTTAAAGTTTACGGCTTAACTTAACTACAGAAATATAGATGCAAATAACCCCCATGTCTCCCCTAGTTACCCTCTTGGTCCACTCCTGCGGCCCCCGCCTACTCCATCCCTCCCATGCGCTGGGGCCCGGCCCAGCGGGCAGTCGGGCCCCCTCATCCGAGCAGACAAAATGACTATTTAAAAATAACAGTGATTGCATAAATTGAATTAAAGCGTTTTGGTCACGGTGGAGGGGGGTGGGGGGGGCCGCGGCGAGGGTGGCAGGCAGCAGATGATGGGCTTTGGCCCGCATGCCACCGCCTTAATTGGCTGCGGCACATTAATAACAAGTGAAAAGTGTCTTCTCGCAGGAAGAGACAGGGGGAAAGAAGAAGGCCTTGAAAGAATGGAGGGGTAGGGATGGTGCTGGGGGGGTGCTGGGGGGGGGGGGCTGCTAATGCTAATTGTGTTCAATTAAGTGGCTGATTGGCACTGACAGAATCTGGGCAGTGACAAGAGAGGCGCAGATGAGGATGATTAGCAGCTGCTGGAACAAGCTGTCACTCTTCACAACAAGCACATATTAGAGCTAATGCATATTTACCTATCAACTTCCATCCACATTCATATCCTCAGATTCAGTAATCTGACATTATTTCAGCAGCTTAATCAATTGCGCACATTTTTTTTTTCCAGAAAGGGCCACATCAAGAAAAATTTAAGATTGCAGCCTGACCACTTTGATATTTTTGTATATTTTATTTATTTTATTTTTTTTACATTTTGTAAAATAGCTTTAGAAATAATGTATTGTATTTTAAAGGACACATATATTACTTTTTTTCCAGCAAGGGCCACTTTAAGAAAAATGTATGAATGCAGCCTGGCCACTTTGACACTTTTATCGTTTTTTATTTTAATTTTTTTTATTTTTGTACATTTTCTAAAATAGCTTTAAAAATAATGTATTGTATATCAAAGGACACAGCTAGTAACTTTTTTCCAGCAAGGGCCACATTAAGAAAAATGTCAGAATGCAGCCTGGCCACTTTGATTTTTATCTTTAAAACATTTTTTTTTTTTTACATTTTTTAAAATAGCTTAATAAAATAATGCATTTTAAAGGACACAGCTCATACTTTTTTTTTTCCCAGCAAGGGCCACATTAAGAAAAGTGTAAGAATGCAGCCTGGCCACTTTGATATTTTTAACTTTAAAATTTTTCTTTTTTTTTTTACATTTTTTAAAATAGCTTTGAAAATAATGTATTGTATTTCAAAGGACACAGCGAGTATTTTTTTCCAGCAAGGGCCACGTTAAGAAAAATGTAAGAATGCAGCCTGACCACTTTGATATTTGTATCTTTTTAAAAAAACATTTTTTTAATTTTTTAAAATAGCTTAAAAAAATAATATATTGAATTTTAAAGGACACAGGTAGTACTTTTTTTTTTTCCCAGCAAGGGCCACATTAAGAAAACATGTCAGAATGCAGCCTGGCCACTTTGATCTTTTTATCTTTAAAACATTTTTTTTTTTACATTTTTTAAAATAGCTTAAAAAAATAATGCATTTTAAAGGACACAGCTCATACTTTTTTTCCCCAGCAAGGGCCACGTTAAGAAAAGTGTAAGAATGCAGCCTGGCCACTTTGATATTTTTAACTTTAAAATGTTTCATTTTTTTTTACATTTTTTAAAATAGCTTTGAAAATAATGTATTGTATTTCAAAGGACACAGCGAGTATTTTTTTCCAGCAAGGGCCACATTAAGAAAAATGTAAGAATGCAGCCTGGCCACTTTGATATTTGTATCTTTTTAAAAAAACATTTTTTTAATTTTTTAAAATAGCTTAAAAAAATAATATATTGAATTCCAAAGGACACAGGTAGTACTTTTTTCCCCCCCCAGCAAGGGCTACGTTAGGAAAAATGTAAGAATGCAGCCTAGCCACTTTGATATTTTTTATCTTTAAAATTTTTTTTTTAATTTTTTAAAATAGCTTAAAAAAATAATGCATTGTATTTAAAAGACACAGCTAGTACTTTATTGCAGCAAGGGCCACATTAAGAAAAATGTAAGAATGCAGCCTGGCCACTTTGATATATATATATATATATATTTTTCCATTTTGTAAAATAGCTTTAAAAATAATGTATTGTATTTTAAATGACACAGCTAGTACTTTTTTCCAGAAAGGGCCACGACAAGAAAAATTTAAGAATGCACTTAGATATTTTTATCTTTTTTTTTTTTTTAATATTGTGTAAAATAGCTTTAAAAATAATGTATTGTATTTTAAAGGACACAGCTAATACCTTTTTCCAGCAAGAGCTATATTAAGAAAAATGTAACAATGCAGCCTGGCCACTTTGACATGTTTATCTTTTTTTTATAAATGTTTTTATTTTTTTTATATTTTGTAAAATAGATTTAAAAATAATGTATTGTATTTTAAAGGACACAGCTATTACTTTTTTCAACAGGAGGAGTGGCATGAAACACGTCTTTCCGTGGCAGCGTCGGAGAAAGTCGTACATATAAACCAACTGTTGAGTTCAAGGGCCGCTGAAATGAGTAGGACAAAACGGCGCTCGTAAAAAACACTCGTCGGTGAAGCACGAACATATTAAACAGTGGGATTTCTAACAATTAGGAAGGTTTGTCTCGTGTTACAACGAAAAATATATTTTTCATCGCATTTTTTTTCTCCCCATTCCCATGGATTTTTTGCGAAAAAAGCCCCACGAGTGGCGGCGGCGATAAGTCAACAACATCAACAAAGTTCACCTTTGTGCGTTCACGCACAGCATAAAACGTTTGGTGGACAAAACGAGACAAAGGAGGAGTGGCATGAAACACGTCTTTCCGTGGCAGCGTCGGTGAAAGTCGCACATGTAAACCAACTGTTGAGTTCAAGGGCCGCTGAAATGAGTAGGACAAAACAGCGCTCGCAAAAAATAACTCTCCTTGGTGAAGCACGAACATATTAAACTAGCGGGATAGCTCGGTTGGTAAAGCGGCCGTGCCAGCAACTTGAGGGTTGCAGGTTCGATTCCCGCTTCCGCCATCCTAGTCACTGCCGTTGTGTCCTTGGGCAAGACACTTTACCCACCTGCTCCGAGTGCCACCCACACTGGTTTAAATGTAACTTAGAAATTGGGTTTCACTATGTAAAGCGCTTTGAGTCACAAGAGAAAAGCGCTATATAAATATAATTCACTTCACTTAAACTGTGGGATTTCGAACAATTAGGAAGGTTTGTCTCATGTTACAACGAAAATATATTTTGTACCCTATTTCCCGCCCCCCCCCCCCCATTTCCATGGATATTTTTGCGAAAAAAGCCCCACGAGTGGCGGCGGCGATAAGTCAACAACAAGTCAACAACATCAACAAAGTTCACCTTTGTGCGTTCACGCACAGCATAAAACTTTTGGTGGACAAAACGAGACAAAGGAGGAGTGGCATGAAACACGTCTTTCCGTGGCAGCGTCGGAGAAAGTCGCACATGTAAACCAACTGTTGAGTTCAAGGGCCGCTGACATGAGGACAAAACGGCGCTCGCTAAAAACACTCTCGTCGGTGAAGCACAAATATATTAAACCGTGGGATTTGGAACAATTAGGATGGTTTGTCTTATGTTACAACGGAAAATATATTTTTCACCCTATTTTTTTTCTCCCCATTTCCATGATTTTTTTGCGAAAAAAGCCCCACGAGTGGCGCCGGCGATAAGTCAACAACATCAACAAAGTTCACCTTTGTGCGTTCATGCACAGCATAAAATGCTTGGTGGACAAAAAACGAGACAAAGGAGGAGTGGCATGAAACACGTTTTTCCGTGGCAGCGTCGGAGAAAGTCCAACTGTTGAGTTCAAGGGCCGCTGACATGAGGACAAAACGGCGCTCGCTAAAAACACTATCGTCGGTGAAGCACGAACATATTAAACAGTGGGATTTCTAACAATTAGGAAGGTTTGTCTCGTGTTACAACGAAAAATATATTTTTCACCCCATTTTTTTTCTCCCCATTTCCATGGATTTTTTGCGAAAAAAGCCCCACGAGTGGCGGCGGCGATAAGTCAACAACATCAACAAAGTTCACCTTTGTGCGTTCACGCACAGCATAAAACGCTTGGTGGACAAAACGAGACAAAGTAGGAGTGGCATGAAACACGTCTTTCCGTGGCAGCGTCGGAGAAAGTCGCACATGTAAACCAACTGTTGCGTTCAAGGGCCGCTGAAACGAGTAGGACGAAACAGCGCTCGCAAAAAAAACTCATCGGTGAAGCAGGAACATATTAAACAGTGGGATTTCGAACAATTAGGAAAGTTTGTCTCATGTTACAACAAAAATATATTTTTCACCCCATTTTTTCTACCCCCATTTCCATGGATTTTTTTGCGAAAAAAGCCCCACGGGTGGCGGCGGCGACAAGTCAACAACATCAACAAAGTTCACCTTTGTGCGTTCACGCACAGCATAAAACGTTTGGTGGACAAAACGAGACAAAGGAGGAGTGGCATGAAGCACGTCTTTCCGTGGCAGCGCCGGAGAAAGTCGTACATGTAAACCAACTGTTGAGTTCAAGGGCAGCTGACATGAGGACAAAACGGCGCTCGCTAAAAACACTCTCGTCGGTGAAGCACAAATATATTAAACCGTGGGATTTGTAACAATTAGGAAGGTTTGTCTCGTGTTACAATGAAAAATATATTTTTCACCCCATTTTTTCTACCCCCATTTCCATGGATTTTTTTGCGAATACAGCCCCTCGAGTGGCGGCGGCGATGTGTCAACAACATCAACAAAGTTCACCTTTGTGCGTTCAAGCACAGCATAAAACGTTTGGTGGACAAAATGAGACAAATGAGGAGGAGTGGCATGAAACGCGTCTTTCCGTGGCAGCGTCGGTGAAAGTCGCACATGTAAACCAACTGTTGAGTTCAAGGGCCGCTGAAATGAGTAGGACAAAACAGCGCTCGCAAAAAATAACTCTCCTTGGTGAAGCGCGAACATATTAAACAGTGGGATTTCGAACAATTAGGAAGGTTCTCACCCCATTTTTTTCGCCCCATTTTCATGCATTTTTTTAGATTTAGATTGCAGACCCCGCCCTAACTAAACAAATAAAGAAATAAAACTATTACCGTCCCCGAGCGCAGTCACATTTAAGAGCGCGCAGCTGTTCCCTGACCCTCTCGTCTCCTTTTAAACGTCCCGTAGTGGCGGCGGCGATAAAGTCGGGCCCCCTGCACTAAGCAGAGGTTAATATGCCGTCTATTGGAGTGCAATTGGAGAACGTGCGGGGAAGCCATCGTCTATTCTTTGCTAGTGATATGCTTGAGCAACTATGGGATGGATTCAGCCACCGGGAACAAGAGAGGGCCCCTTCACACACACACTTTCTCACACACTCTCACACACACACACACACACACACACACACACACACACACAGACTCTAAATTAAACGGCAGATTTTCTGATTCCAGCAGAGTGCTTTTTGGCGTGTGGAGGAAAGCGAGGCGAGAAAAAAGGCTGGAGGAAGACGAGGAGGAGGAGGAGGAGGAGGAGGGTTTGTTTGCTGAAAAGCAGCAGGGGCCAAGTCTGGTGAAAAATGTCAGGTCAAATCGTTCTTGACAGTGCTAATATCCACACCTCATCGCCATAATTACATGTAAATAAATAGCGAAATGGCTCTCAGCTGGAGACGGTGACGGGAGCCAGCTGAGGACCCCGCGCAGCCACGTGGTGTGGAGCGGTCCACGCCGACGTGGGGCAAGAACGCGGGAGGGGGGGGGGGCGACGGGGGGTGGAGGAGGTGTGGGTGGGGGGGGGGGGACGTGGTCGCCGCCATGAAAAAGACAAGAGAGTGGAGGTGAGAGGGGAAAAAGTCAGGGCGAGTATCAATCACATCAATGCACCTGTCAGAGTGGCATCTGGAACTAACAGGACGCATATGAAGCACACACACACACATGGACACACACACCAATGACGGGCAGGTTCACACTGAAAACGGACCGCCGTCATCCCATAATAACCTCTCTCTACACCGACCCTTGACACCTGAGGAAGAGTGGGGTGTCCACGGGTGTTTCACCTGGTCAAGTGGACGTCGTCTTCTGCAGAGAGCAGGGTTGTACGGTATACCGATATCAGTATAGCACCGCCATACTAATTGATCATATCCGGTACTATACCGCCTCCAAAAAAAGATTGCTGGTTTACGAGCAGAGGATCATGTTCGGCAGCGCACAATCACTGAGTACTTACAAGTGTGTAGACAGAAAGGGGAGAACGGACGCATTTTTGCTTGAAAACTGACGATAAAGGTGAATCCTCGCCTCCATGGCGACGAATAAAATATGTTTCCTACAAGTTTCGTTATCACTGCCGGACGAGGAATACAGTGGGGCAAAAAAAGTATTTAGTCAGCCACCGATTGTGCAAGTTCTCCCACTTAAAATGATGACGGAGGTCTGTAATTTTCATCATAGGTACACTTCAGCTGTGAGAGACAGGATGTGAAAAAAAAATCCAGGAATTCACATTGTAGGAATTTTGAAGAATTTATTCGTAAATTATCGTGGAAAATAAGTATTTGGTCAACCATTCAAAGCTCTCACTGATGGAAGGAGGTTTGGGCTCAAAATCTCACGATACATGGCCCCATTCATTCTTTCCTTAACACGGATCAATCGTCTTGTCCCCTTAGCAGAAAAACAGCCCCAAAGCATGATGTTTCCACCCCCATGCTTCGCAGTAGGTATGGTGTTCTTGGGATGCAACTCAGTATTCTTCTTCCTCCAAACACGACGAGTTGAGTTTATACCAAAGGAGTTCTATTTTGGTTTCATCCGACCACATGACATTCTCCCAATCCTCTGCTGTATCATCCATGTATCCATTTTGGTATAAACTCAACTCGTCAACAAAACAAAACACACTGATCCTAAGGGGTCCTACTCATTAAAGTGTTAAAAAAAAAAAATGTATATATATATATATATTTATATATATATATATATATTTTTTTTTTACTGTTTACTTTTAACACAATGGTCTCGAGATCAACTTCAGATCTGTTCGTCAATTATACGTTTTTTTGTAGTTTATGTTTTTTGTTTGTTCGTTTTAGGCCCTTCTTTGGAAAAAAAAAAAAAAAAACGCTCAGTTTTTTATATGGCAAGTAAAAAAATATGCAACATTTGCCCCCCAAAATATCTCAAAGTGGAATATTTAAAGGCCTACTGAAATGAGATTTTCTTATTTAAACGGGGATAGCAGGTCCATTCTATGTGTCATACTTGATCATTTCGCGATATTGCCATATTTTTGCTGAAAGGATTTAGTAGAGAACATCCACGATAAAGTTTGCAGCTTTCGGTGCTAAGAGAAAAGCCCTGCCTCTATCGGAAGTCGCGGACGATGACGTCACAAGTGTGGGGGCTCCTTACATATTCACATTATTTTTAATGGGAGCCTCATTAATTTGAGCGAGGATGAAAGATTTGTGTTTGAAGATATTGATAGCGACGGACTGGAAAAAAAACCATAAAACAAAAACGTGTTAAAAAAAACAAAAACGGGATTGCATTGGGACGGATTCAGATGTTTTTACACACATTTACTAGAATAATTCTGGGAAATCCCTTATCTTTCTATTGTGTTGCTAGTGTTTTAGTGAGTTTTATAGTAACTGATAGTCGGAAGGGTGTCTCCACGGGTGTGTTGACGCCAATGTCTCAGGGAAGTCGACGGCAGCTTCATGGACGGCACAAGCTCAGCTTTTTTCCGGTAAGAAGCGACTTTTCAACCACAATTTTCTCACCGACACCTGCTGATTGACATTTGGTCTGGATTCATGTTTCGCTTGACGCCGCTCTGATCCATAGTAAATGTTCACCTACGGCAATTTTAAACAAGGAATCACCATGTGATTGTGTGGCTAAAGGCTAAATCGTCCCAACTCCATCTTTCTACTGTGACTTCTCCATTGTTAATTGAACAAATTGCAAAAGATTCAGCAACACAGATGTCCAAAAAACTGTATAATTATGCCGTTAAAGCAGACGACTTTTAGCTGTGTGTGTGTGCAGCGCTCATACTTCCTAAAAACCAGTGACGTCTTGCGTACACGTCATCATTACACGACGTTTTCAGGACGAAACTCCCGGGAAATTTAAAATTGCAATTTAGTAAACTAAAAAGGCCGTATTGGCATGTGTTGCAATGTTAATATTTCATCATTGATATATAAACTATCAGACTGCGTGGTGGGTAGTAGTGGGTTTCAGTAGGCCTTTATTGTGACGTAATTGGAGCCTTGCATTGGTCAATAATTCAAAATTGATTTTGATTCACTATTTTTTTTTTTTTAAGAAAGAAACAGCCTGCATGGCAGCTTTGTGTTATTACAGTAAACATTGCAACATGTTCTTGTTACATTTCACCTGTTTGCTCTTTGATACCAACTTGTATGTTTTTAATTTTTTTCCAAGTATTTTTATAATGTGCCATGGGGCCGTTAAAAAATGACCTGCGGGCCGCACTTTGGACACCCCTGCCCTAGAAGGAAATAAGGGACACCTGTCCAGATTTTGGGGGGCCTTTTTTCTATTTATGTGAAAATAGTTTTATAATAGACACAAAGATTGATTGGAGGCAACTAACATATTAATTCAAATATTTTACTATATAAGACTTTCAAAGTCATTTTGATGGTAGGCTAATATAGCTAATATAGACACTTACGTCATGTGTTGTCATTATAACACTTATATAAGACTTTTAAAGTAATTTTGATAGTAGGCTATTATAGCTAATATACACTTACATCATGTGTTGCCTTCATTATAACACTTATATAAGACTTTTAAAGTCGTTTTGATAGTAGGCTAATATAGACACTTACATCATGTGTTGCCTTCATCATAACACTTATGTAAGACTTTAAAGTCATTTTGATAGTAGGCTAATATAGACACTTACATCATCTGTTGCCTTCATTATAAGACTTATAAAAGACTTTTAAGGTCATTTTGATAGTAGGTTATTATAGCTAATATAGCCACATGTGTTGCCTTCATTATAACACTTATATAAGCCTTTTAAAGATTTTTTCATAGTAGGCTATTCCAGCTAATATAGACACTTAAGTCATGTGTTGCCTTCATCATAACACTTATGTAAGACTTTAAAGTCATTTTGATAGTAGGCTAATATAGACACTTACATCCTCTGTTGCCTTCATTATGAGACTTACATAAGACTTTTAAAGTCATTTTGATAGTAGGCTAATATAGCTAATGTAGACACTTACATCATGTGTTGTCGTCATTATAACACTTATATAAGACTTTTAAAGTCATTTTGATAGTAGGCTAATACAGACACTTACGTCATCTGTTGCCTTCATTATGAGACTTATATAAGACTTTAAAAGTCATTTTGATAGTAGGCTAATACAGCTAATACAGACACTTATATCATGTGTTGCCTTCATTATAACACTTATAGAAGACTTTTAAAGGTTTTTCATAGTAAGCTATTACAGCTAATATAGACACTTACATCATGTGTTGCCTTCATTATAACACTTATAGAAGACTTTTAAAGTCATTTTGATAGTAGGCTAATACAGCTAATGCAGACACATCATGTGTTGCCTTCATTATAACACTTATATAAGACTTTTAAAGTTTTTTTCATAGTAAGCTATTACAGCTAATATAGACACTTACATCATGTGTTGCCTTCATTATAACACTTATATAAGACTTTTAAAGTCATTTTGCTAGTAGGCTAATGCAGCTAATATAGACACTTACATCATGTGTTGCCTTCATTATAACACTTATAGAAGACTCTTTAAGTCATTTTGCTAGTAGGCTAATGCAGCTAATATAGACACTTACATCATGTGTTGCCTTCATTATAACACTTATAGAAGACTCTTTAAGTCATTTTGATAGTAGGCTAATACAGCTAATATAGACACTTACATCATGTGTTGCCTTCATTATAACACTTATATAAGACTCTTTAAGTCATTTTGATAGTAGGCTAATACAGCTAATATAGACACTTACAACATGTGTTGCCTTCATTGTAACACTAATGTAAGACTCTTAAAGTAATTTCGATAGTAGGCTACTATAGCTAATAAAAACACTTACATAATGTTTTCCCTTCATTATAACACTTATATAAGTATTTTTATTTTTTGCGGCTCCAGACGGATATATATATATATTTTTTGTATTTTTAGTGCAATATGGCTCTTTCAACATTTTGTGTCGCTGACCCCCTGGCACGGGTGAATACGAAGACGCCAAATAAGTACCTGATACCGTAATAAGAGTCGACTTGTTATAAAGTAGTAAGCACTGACAGTTACCTTCAAGAGTATGGATGAGGTGAGCGGCTATTTCCGATATCATGGAGGTGTGCGCCCGAAACCCAAAAGATACCCCCAATGCACCTTCTACAGCGTGGGACACACAGCATGGGAATCAGTCGCAGTCATTTTCCTCCTTAAGTCCCCATCTTCTAGGATTTACTGAAATTCATATTGGCTGCCTCCGCGAGATAAATGTAAATCATATTCCCTTATATTTGTTATTTATCGGGACGCGGCAGCTCACTTTCAGCGGGAAAATATCTCTCACCCGCACACAAACACCCTTGCATTTAAATAGCATTTTTATTGTCCGCCATAGCCTTTCATCTGGGCGACGGGGAGAAGAGAGCCGCCTCTCCGGGGGAGAGACTTTCTGGAGCTCGGGGGAGGAAGGTG
>NC_084612.1:64319443-64391943 GCF_033978795.1 Nerophis ophidion
TATGTATATATGTGTATATATATCTATATATATGTATATGTATATATGTGTATATATATATATATATGTGTGTATTAATATATATTTATATATATATACATACGTACATACATATATATATATACATACATATACAAATACATACATATATATATACAAATATATATATATATATATATATATATATATATATATATACACACACAAATACATACATGAATACATATAAACTCATATACATATATACATATACACACATATATATACACACATATACATATATACATATGTATACACCCACATACACATACACATATATACATACACATATATATATATATATATATATATATATACACATATATATACATACACACATATATACATATATACATATACACACACATATATATATACTTACACATACATATACATACACATATATACATACACACACACGTATATATGTGTATGTATATATATGTGTGTTTGTATAAATATGTATATATATATATATATATATATATATATATATATATATATATATATATATATATATATTTAAGGCTAACGTGGTATGAATTTAAAAAAAAGGAAAAAGATTTTGTGACAATAAAAACTATCAATGTAATCATAATAGTATCAACTAGATACGCTATTAAACTTGGTATCATTGCAGTGGATGTTAGGTGTAGATCCACCCATGGTATTTGTTTACATTCAGCGTGCTAGCTTGCTGTTAGCGGTTAGCTATTGTATCCTCCTAGGGTTTGTAGTGAAGCATGTTTAGCTATTCCTCGTCCTGCAGGGATGATACTCGTAAGAAACGTACTTTATTTGTCGCCATGGAGACAAGGATTAGTGATTTAGACGTAGCTAAAACACTGCCGACTGGGGCTGGGCTTTAGCCGCTAGCTAGCTAGCCATGTCTTAAAGCACCTTTTCCTGAGGGCGTTTCAGTGTTATAACTTTACCTTTATCGTTTTTAAGTTTTTAAGTCAAAATGCGTCCGTTCTCCCTTTTCTGTCTACACACTGTGTCTGCTTGTAAGCACTCCGTGATTGTGCGCTGCCGAACATGCTCCCAAAACCAGCAATGTCACGACGTGACAGCGCGCCGTCATGCCCGGGCACCGGGTACTTTTCAAACAGAGTATAGCACCATTTTTCATATTTTAGTATCGCGATACTATACCAGTACGGGTTTACCATACAACCCTATGTCAGGTTGTGACGTTGTTTTTACCATTGAAATTAGGTAGAGATGTCCGATAATATCGAACTGTCGATATTATCGTCCGATAAATGCTTTAAAATGTAATATCGGAAATTATCGGTATCGGTTTCAAAAAGTAGAATTTATGACTTTTATACGCGGCTGTACGGAGTGGTACACGGACGTAGGGAGAAGTACAGAGCGCCAATAACCTTAAAGGCACTGCCATTGCGTGCCGGCCCAATCACATAATATCTACGGCTTTTCACACACACAAGTGAATGCATGGCATACTTGGCCAACAGTCATACAGGTCACACAGAGGGTAGCCATACAAACAACTTTAACACTGTTCCGAATATGTGCCACACTGTGAACTCACACCAAACAAGAATGACAAACACATTTCGGGAGAACATCCGTACCGTAACGCAACATAGTGGCGGCATGGCGTTGCGGGTAGAGTGGCCATGCCAGAAACCTGAGGGTTGCAGGTTCGCTCCCCGCCTATTGAAATCCAAATCGCTGCCGTAGTGTCCTTGGGCAGGACACTTCACCCTTGCCCCCGGTGCCGCTCACACTGGTGAATGAATGATGAATGATGGTGGTCGGAGGGGCAAACTGGCAGCCACGCTTCCGTCAGGCTACCCCAGGGCAGCTGTGGCTACAGATGTAGCTTACCACCACCAGGTGTGAATGAATGATGGGTTCCCACTTCTCTGTGAGCGCTTTGAGTATCTAATTATAATAGAAAAAGCGCGATATACCGTATTTCCTTGGATTGCCGCAGGGCATATAGTATGCGCCTGCCTTGAATTACTGCCGGGTCAAACTTGCTTCACAACATAATTAGCGCATGCTTGGTATTACCGCCTGGTCAAACTCATGACGTCACGAGTGACACTTCCCCTGTCATCATTTTCAAAATGAAGGAAGCTGATTTCAATACCGGTAATTTGAAATCGCATAAAGGGAAGAAGATTAAGAGCTATTCAGAAGGATTTAAGGTCCAAGCTTACATCACACTAAAAGTTTTACCGCATGCCTTTGGTAAGTGCCAGAGTGAGAAGAGGTTTTAAAATAATTAGCCCATGCTTACTTTTACCGCATGCCTTTGGCAAGCGCAGTAGTGGGAAGAGGTTTTAAATTAATTAGCGCCCCAGCGGCAATTCAAAGAAATACGGTAAATCTAATCCATTGTTATTATTATTATTATTATTATAAACACAACAGAACAAATACCCAGAACGCCTTGCAGCACTAACTCTGCTGGGACGCTACAATATATACGCCCCGTTAACCCCTAACCCCAACACCTCAACCCTGCCCACCTCAACCTCCTCATGCTCTCTCAGGGAGAGCCTGTCCAAATTCCAAGCTGCTGTTTTGAGGCATGTTAAAAAAAATAATGCACTTTGTTACCTTAATAATAAAAATGGCAGTGCCATGTTGGCATTTTTTTTTCCATAACTTGAGTTGATTTATTTTGGAAAACTTTGTTACATTGTTTAATGCATCCAGCGGGGCATCACAACGAAATGAGGCATAATGTGTTAATTCCACGACTGTATATATCGGTATCGGTTGATATCGGAATCGGTAATTAAGAGTTGCACAATATCGGCAAAAAAGCCATTATCGGACATCTCTAAAAATTGGTCCTTTCTCAATCAACGTTGTCTCAATTTACAAACAACTATTTTGTCCGTTTTAAAGGCCTACTGAAACCCGCTATTACCCACCACGCAGTCTGATAGTTTACATATCAATGATGAAATATTAATATTGCAACACATGCCAATACGGCCTTTTTAGTTTACTAAATTGCAATTTTAAATTTCCCGCGAAGTGTCGTGTTGAAACCGTCGCGTTATGATGACGCGTGCGTTTGACGTCACCAGTTGTAGCGCACATTATTTTCCAGCCCAATCCAAGCTATAAGTAGTCTCCTTTAATCGCATAATTACACAGTATTTTGGACATCTGTGTTGCTGAATCTTTTGCAATTTGTTCAATTAATAATGGACAAGTCAAAGAAGAAAGATGGAGGTGGGAAGCTTTTAGCCTTTAGCCACAAAAACACGGCCGGTGTTTCCTTGTTTAAAATTCCCGAAGAAGAAGCTTTACTATGGATCATGTCAACCGGCAGTTTTCGGTGAGAAAATTGTGGTAATAAGTCGCCTCTTACCGGAGACATCAGCTGAGCTTGCGCCGTCCATGCAGCTGCCGTGGCTTCTCTCAGAGACTCTGGCGTCAACACACCCGTGGCCACACCCCTCTGACTTTCAGGTACAAGTTAATCTCACTAAAACACTAGCAACACAATAGCAGATAAGGCATTTTCCATAATTATCCTAGTAAATGTGTCTAGTGAAGTGAAGTGAATTATATTTATATAGCGCTTTTCTCAAGTGACTCAAAGCGCTTTACATAGTGACACCCAATATCTAAGTTACATTTAAACCAGTGTGGGTGGCACTGGGAGCAGGTGGGTAAAGCGTCTTGCCCAAGGACACAACGGCAGTAACAAGGATGGCACAAGCGGGAATCGAACCTGCAACCCTCAAGTTGCTGGCACGGCCACTCTACCAACTGAGCTATGCCGCCCCAAAAAACATCTGAATCGCTCTCACTGCCCTCGCCTTTATTTTTTTTTCCTAGTCCTTCACTCTAAATTTCCTCATCCACGAATCTTTCATCATCACTCAAATTAACCCTTGTGTGGTGTTCGGGTCTGCGGGACCCGTTTTAATTTTTTATTAAAAGAAAAATTATACGATTAAAGAATTTTTCAAACTGAGACTCACTCACTTTGGCTCATTTCCTGTGAAGAACATATATCAGAATACATATTTAAAGACCACACACCATACACCACCATTACACATTTCTATTACATATACGATGTCCGGTTCCACTGGACCCGGGGCTAATATAATTGTGGAAATTGATGTTCTGTGTACCACACGCAACCACCCACCCACTATCTACCTAGTAACAGTCACCAGCCATGTAATGCACGCTCAACAAAACAGAAAGGAACAAGCGGTAGAAAATAGAGGGATGGAACACCATCCTCCACGCGACACCTCCGCTCCGGACAGGCTAACCTCCCACAAACTCAGAGGACAAAGCTACGAACAATGGGAGACCGGGATTGCTGCTCCGCCGCTTCCAGTCTGTGGAACGCTCTCCCTGACCTCCTGAGGGCACCACAGACTGTGGATGCTTAAAAAAAAAAAAAAAGGCTTAAACCCTTCTTTTTTTAAACTGACTAATACAAGTGTGAAAATGGATGTTCTGTGTACCACATGCAACCACCCATCCACCCCCCCCCTTTATCTTCGATGCCTCTACTAGTCTTGCCATCTAGTCTTGCCTCTCGAGTGATAGGCAAGACTAGATGTGAATCTTCCTTCAAGCGAGTTCCCGACACCTGCTGCGCCCGGAAATGAAACAAGAAGCACTTCTGCTCTCATTCCTCTTGGCCAGCCATGCACAGCAACCGCTTCCCTCAAGCAGCCAAACATGTCGCCACAATCAAAACAGCGTCCGCTTTCCACTTCTTTTCCTCCGTGGCTTTTCCGCCGTAATGGGAAAACGTGTGCTGTCGGGACGGGTTACGGGATTGGGATGGACGCGGGGCTCCTGTCGGGGGTCCTACTGAACGCTGCAGGATTCCATTACGGACTTGGCAGAAAGCCACTCTGGTCCATTTGCTCGGAAGCGGAGACTTTTTTTTTTTTTTTTGGTCAATCTTTGCAGCGATGGGCCTGGGCCACTAACGCTATAACGCTCAAATGTAGCAAATAGTATATCTCCTGCCAACACTTGCTACCCTGAGATCGATAGGTTGTGAGTTCAAACCCCGGCCGAGTCATACCAAAGACTATAAAAAAAATGGGACCCATTACCTCCCTGCTTGGCACTCAGCATCAAGGGTTGGAATTGGGGGGTTAAATCAGCAAAAAATTCTCACTGCTCCCCTCATCTCCCAGGGGGTGTTTAAAAGCCTACTGAAATGAGATTTTCTCATTTAAAGGTGGATAGCAGTTCCATTCTATGTGTCATACTTGATCATTTTGCGATATTGCCATATTTTTGCTGAAAGGATTTAGTAGAGAACATCGACGATAAAGTTCGCAACTTTTGGTCGCTAACAAAAAAGCCTTGCCTGTACCGGAAATAGCAGACGATGTGCGCGTGACGTCACGGATTGTGGAGCTCCTCACATCTTCACATTGTATATAATCATGGCCACCAGCAGCGAGAGCGATTCGGACCGAGAAAGCGACGATTTCCCCATTAATTTGAGCGAGGATGAAAGATTTGTGGATGAGGAAATTTAGAGTGAAGGACTTGGAAAAAAGTTGTCTTTGTTTTTAAGTTATTATGCCGTTATTTTACCAGTTTGGCCCACTTGGGGGGGATATTTTTCTCCATAAGGGTCCCCCATCTAAAATGGGTTTCAACACCCCTGTGCTAAACTCTTCTTTGCAAGCTTTTCAGCCATCAATCATGACAAATAAACCGTGTCCACAGCTCAATTCATGATATGTTTAATTGCGAAGCCGGCTTGCAAGCCGTTGTGTGCAAAGTGGGGACCGCTTGCTGCCAGTGTTCATGTGAAATGTTCGACATCCCTTGAGAAAATACGACAAAAAATTATGATAATAGTGAAGTGAATTATATCTTGTATAGCGTATTTTCTGGACCATAGGACACACCAGATTATAGGGCACATTAAAGGGGTCATATTATGTTGTTTTTTTTTCTAAAATGGACAACACTTCCTTGTGGTCTACATAACATGTAATGGTGGTTCTTCGGTCAAAATGTTGCATGAATGATGTTTTACAGGTCATCTTCAAGCCGCTTTCTGACAGAACTGTGCAAGGACGGGAGTGGAAGATGTGTCAAAAGATGGAGCTAACTGTTTTAATGACATTCAGACTTTACTTCAATCAATTGCAGGAAAAAAACAAAAAAAGTCCGACCGGAATCTCTCTAATAACTAAAGTTCCTTGGGTAAATAATGTAAACTCACTACACCGGTAGTTTTTAGTGCTTCCATAGCGAGTCCACTGTCAGATATATGTTAGAACTTTACACTACATTATATTAGAAATGGAAACAGCAGAGGATGAATGTCACATGACACAAAAATACAGAAAAAGACAAAGCCTATCGACTACGGATCGGCACAGACTACAGTGGAGGAAGCGCGCAAATTTTCAGGGCTTTTGCAGATCTCAAATACACATCAGCAGATACCAGAAGGTAAGAAAAGTTGGTTTTGCATATTGCGAAACAAAACGGCACATACTTTTTCTGCTAATGGGTCCTTATACACACACCATAGTCATACTTGTATCTCTGACTACGGTAGTCGTAATGGGCCGACAATCATTCAAGCGGTGTGGCTTCAAGGTCGTACTAAAACATTTTGACATATTTTTGAGCGCCGTGTAAAATGTTCTTCATTTTCAATGGAACATTTTTAAAGTTTTGGTGTTGTTTACTGCCATCATATTGCAGTCTACACTTATCTCTTATGTGTGACTGCCATCTACTAGTGACGCTTACCATTAAACCATGTACCAAGTAAAATTGCTTCGAGGTCGGTAAGCACGACCAGAATTATTCCGTATATTCGGCGCACCTGGTTATAATGCGAACTGTCGATTTTTGAGAAAATGAACGGATTTTAAGTGAGCCTTATAGTCCAAAACAAAATATGATAACGCTTTTTCTCCAGTGACTCAAATGACTTCGAGTTATTAAAATATTTTTAAGATTTTTTTTCCCCATCGATTTCTGAAAATTATTGTGAATCGATATAAAATTGTAAAAAAAATGTTTTGGTTCACCCTTAGTTTTTGATAAGTTAAAGTTAAAGCACAAAAGATTAGCGACTACGGATCGTCACAGACTACAGTGGCAGAAGTGCGCAAATTTTCAGGACTTATGTAGATCGCGAATATACATCAGCAGATACCAGAAGGTAAGAAAAGTTGGTTTTGCATAATATTGCGAAACAAAACGCCAAATAGTTTGTCTGCTAATGGGTCCTTATACACACACACCATAGTCATACTTGTATCTCTGACTACGGTAGTGGGCCGACAATCCATCAAGCGGTGCGACTTCAAGGTCATACTAAAACTTTGTGACATATTTTTGAGCTCCGTGTAAACTGTTCTTTATTTTCAATGGAACATTTTTAAAGTTCTGGTGTTGTTTACTACCATCATATTGCAGCCCACATGTATATCTTATGCGTGACTGCCATCTACTGGTCACACTTACCATTACACCATGTACCAAGTAAAATTGCTTCGAGGTTGGTAAGCACGACCAGAATTATTCCGTATATTCGGTGCAACGGGTTACAAGGCGTACTGTCGATTTTTGAGAAAATGAACGGATTTTAAGTGTGCTTTATAGTCGAAAACAAAATATGATAATGCTTTTTTCCAGTGACTCAAATGACTTCAAATTATCAAAACATTTTTAAGATTTTTTTTTTCCCATCGATTTCTGAAAATTATTATGAATCGATATAAAATCGTAGACATTTTTTTTGGTGCACTCTAGTTTTTGATAAGTTAAAGTTAAAGCACAAAAGATTGGCGACTACGGATCGGCACAGACTACAGTGGCAGAAGTGCGCAAATTTTCAGGACTTATGTCGATCGCAAAATACACATCTGCAGATACCAGAAGGTAAGAAAAGTTGGTTTTGCATAATATTGCGAAACAAAACGCCAAATTGTTTGTCTGCTAATGGGTCCTTACACAGACACACCATAGTCATACTTGTATCTCTGACTACGGTAGTGGGCCGACAATCCATCAAGCGGTGCGACTTCAAGGTCATACTAAAACTTTGTGACATATTTTTGAGCGCCGTGTAAACTGTTCTTTATTTTCAGTGGAACATTTTTAAAGTTCTGGTGTTGTTTACTACCATCATATTGCAACCCACATGTATATCTTATGCGTGACTGCCATCTACTGGTCACACTTACCATTACACCATGTACCAAGTAAAATTGCTTCGAGGTCGGTAAGCACGAGCAGAATTATTCCGTATATTCGGTGCAACGGGTTACAAGGCGCACTGTCGATTTTTGAGAAAATGAACGGATTTTAAGTGTGCTTTATAGTCGAAAACAAAATATGATAATGCTTTTTTCCAGTGACTCAAATGACTTCAAATTATCAAAACATTTTTAAGATTTTTTTTTTCCCATCGATTTCTGAAAATTATTATGAATCGATATAAAATCGTAGACATTTTTTTTTGGTGCACTCTAGTTTTTGATAAGTTAAAGTTAAAGCACAAAAGATTGGCGACTACGGATCGGCACAGACTACAGTGGCAGAAGTGCGCAAATTTTCAGGACTTATGTCGATCGCAAAATACACATCAGCAGATACCAGAAGGTAAGAAAAGTTGGTTTTGCATAATATTGCGAAACAAAAGGCCAAATTGTTTGTCTGCTAATGGGTCCTTACTCACACACCATAGTCATACTTGTATCTCTGACTACGGTAGTGGGCCGACAATCCATTAAGCGGTGCGGTTTCAAGGTCGTACTAAAACATTGTGACGTATTTTCGAGCGCCGTGTGAAGTGTTCTTTATTCTCAATGGAACATTTTTAAAGTTTTGGTGTTGTTTACTGCCATCATATTGCAGTCTATATGTGTCTCTTATGTGTGACTGCCATCTACTGGTCAGACTTACCATTACACCATGTACCAAATAAAACAGCTTGGAGGTCGGTAAGCATGACCAGAATTAGTCCGTATATTCGAGTTATAAGGCGCACTGTCGATTTTTGAAAAAATGAACGGCTTGTAGTCCAAAACAAAATGTTTTTTTTTCCAGCGGCTCAAATGACTTCAAATTATTAAAAAAAAAAATCTAGATTTTTTTTTTTTCCATCGATTTCTGAAGATTATTATGAATTGATATAGAATTCGAAATCATTTTTTTTTTGGTGAACCTCTAATTTTTGCTAAGTTAAAGTACCAATGATTGTCACACACACACTAGGTGTGGTGAAATTTGTCCTCTATATTTGTCCCATCCCCCTGGGAGGTGAGGGGAGCAGTGGGCAGCAGCGGTGCCCCGCCCGGGAATCATTTTGGTGATTTAACCCCCAATTCCAACCCTTGATGCTGAGTGCCAAGCAGGGAGGTAATAAGTCCCATTTTTATAGTCTTTGGTATGACTCGGCCGGGGTTTGCACTCACAACCTACCGATCTCAGGGCGGCCACTGTCTAACTGCAGTGTGCAAAAAAAGCAAACACTCCATCCTAAAAGATGGCTGATGATTAATTGAAAAGACAACATGCATGGTGTCCTTTAATCCTGACTTCACCAGGACATGTTTAATATCCTAACACATTCAAGAACCCCTGCCAGCATCAGTGAGCCATTAATGAAATATGTTGATAAATGATGGCGTCTGTGTTTTTTTTTTTTCCTGCAGGTTTTTGCAGCGGGAGCATTAGCAGCTAACCCCCCCCCCCCACCCCCCCCCCCCCCCCCCCCCAAACCCCCGTGCCACCATTAACAATCAAACACGCTGTGAGACTCCGTGTTATCCTCACTCCGTCACTCCAGCAGGAGAGAAAATCCTCCTTTTTGTCCCAAAATCCTTAATTCTGTCTTTAAAAAAAAAAAAAATAATAAAACAGGGTAATACCCAGTTTCCAATCTGCTTTGAGAAATATTTTAAAGGCGACTCAAATAAAACACGTGGACGAGTGGGGTAATTGTGGACAAATGCGGCATTGAAATTCATTTTCAACTCTTTACGCACCATTTCAATCTTATTTTCTGCTTGTTAACCGCGTCTTGTCGGTGCGGGGTGGGCAAGGCTGGCCGGTATTGATGGGTAATTGTGTATAATTTGCTGCGTACACACGATTTGCATCGTTTACAAATGCTTTTGCATTCTCTGCCGCTTTAAGCGCAACCTCCAGCGTGGAGGTTGCGCTTAAACGCTCTTTAATGGAGGTGGCCAAAGAGGTTAATGTGGGAAGTAGCACACATGCATGAGGATGGCAAAGAAACACCACAGGTCAAGAAGAAATGCATTTTTACATGTGAAGTGAATTCTATTTATATAGCGCTTTTCTCTAGCGACTCAAAGCCCTTTACATAGTGAAATCCAATATCTAATTTTTACATTTAAACCAGTGTGAGTGGCACTGGGAGCAGTTGGGTAAAGTGTCTTGCCCAAGGACACAACGGCAGTGACTAGGATGGCGGGAAGCGGGGATTGAACCTGCAACCCTCAAGTTATAAGCACATTAAGAACCAGCACATGTTTGCACTTGCTCAATTTATAGACAAGGGAAATTGTTCCCGCAGTAGCTCAGTTTCAAAGGATGGAAAGGATAATACAGGTATTAGATGGACTAAAAATACACCAAAGTAGCAAAATAAAATATAACTTATTCATTAGGTCAGGAAAAAACACAGAGGCTATATCATCCCCTCAAGCCTGTTTTGCAGGTTTCCCTGCTCGTCGTGGGATTTTTTCCCCCAAAAAACTAAATACATTTATATATTTTTTAACTCAAAAAAAAAAATCCCTTTATGAGCAGGGAAACCTGCAAAACAGGCCTGAAGGGATTATAACGCCTCCATGTTTTTTCTTGATCCAACGTATATTCCGCTCTACCCGGTAAACCACATACATCTGGACTATAAAATATAACATACATGTAATATTTACAGATTATAAAAACATTTATATATTTTTTGAGGACAAAAATCTCCTAGCGAGCAGGGAAACTTGCGGAACAGGCTTGAAGGGATGATATAGCCTCTGTGTTTTTTTTCCTGACCCAACGTAAATTCCGCTCTACCCCGGTATTGAGCAAAGCATAACTGATAAACCACAGAAATCTCGACTATAAAATATAACAAGTCATTTTTACATATTATAAATACGTTTATATATTTTTTGAGGACAAAAATCCCCTGGCGAGCAGGGAAACTTGCGGAACAGGCTTGAAGGGATGATATAGCTTCTGTGTTTTTTCCTGACCCAACGTATATTCCCCTCTACCCCGGTATTGAGCAAAGCATAACTGATAAACCACAGAAATCTCGACTATAAAATATAACTAGTCATTTTTACATATTATAAATACGTTTATATATTTTTTGAGGACAAAAATCCCCTGGCGAGCAGGGAAACTTGCGGAACAGGCTTGAAGGGATGATATAGCCTCTGTGTTTTTTTTCCTGACCCAACATATATTCCGCTCTACCCCGGTATTGAGCAAAGTATAACGGATAAACCACAGAAATCTCGACTATAAAATATAACAAGTGATTTTTACATATTATATATACGTTTATATATTTTTTGAGGACAAGAATCCCCTGGCGAGCAGGGAAACTTGCGAAACGGGCTTGAAGGAATGATATAGCCTCTCTGTTTTTTTCCTGACCCAACGTAAATCCCGCTCTACCCCGGTGTTGAGCACTGTATAACAATAAACCACAGAAATCTCGACTATAATATATAACATATGTAATATTTACATTTTATATATACATTTACAGATTTTTTGATGAAAAAAAATCCCCTGATGAGCAGGGAAACCTGCAAAACAGGCTTGAAGGGATGAAATAGCCTCTGTGTTTTTTTCTTGAAGTATATTCCACTCTACCCTGGTAAACCACATACATCTGGACTATAAAATATAACATATGTTATATGTACATATTATATATATATTTATATATTTTTTTGAGGAAAAAAATCCTCTGACGAGCAGGGAAACTTGCGAAACAGGTTTGAAGGGGATTATATAGCCTCTGTGTTTTTTTTCCTGAACCAACGTATATTCCACTCTACCCCGATATTGAGCAAAGCATAATGGATAAACCACAGAAATCTCGACTATAAAATATAACAAGTAATTTTTACATATTATACATACGTTTATATATATTTTTGGAGGACAGAAATCCCCTGGCGAGCAGGGAAACTTGTGAAACTGGCTTGAAGGGATGATATAGCAGCTGTGTTTTTTTTTCCTGACCCAACGTAAATTCCGCTCTACCCCGGTGTTGAGCACTGTATAACAATAAACCACAGAAATCTCGACTATAAAAAATAACATATATGTAATATTTACATTTATATAATTTTGGATGAAAAAAAAAATCCCCTGACGAGCACGGAAACCTGCAAAACAGGCTTGAAGGGATGAAATAGCCTCTGTGTTTTTTTCTTGACCCAACGTACAAACGTATATTCCGCTCTACCCTGGTAAACCTCATACATCTGGACAATAAAATATAACATATATGTAATATTTACAAATTATATATACATTTATATATTTTTTTGAGGAAAAAAATCTCCTGGCGAGCAGGGAAACTTGCGAAATAGGCTTGAAGGGATGATAAGCCTCTGTGTTTTTTTCCTGACCCAACGTAAATTCCGCTCTACCCCGGTGTTGAGCATTGTATAACAATAAACCACAGAAATCTCGACTATAAAAAATAACATATATGTAATATTTACATTGTTTATATACATTTATATATTTTTTGAGGAAAAAAAAATCCCCTGACAAGCAAGAAAACCTGCAAAACAGGCTTGAAGTGATGAAATAGCCTCTGTGTTTTTTTCTTGACCCAACGTATAAACATATATTCTGCTCTACCCCGGTAAACCACATACATCTTGACAATAAAATATAACATATGTAATATTTATATATCATATATACATTTATATATTTTTTTGAGGAAAAAAAATCCCCTGACGAGCAGGGAAACCTGTGAAACAGGCTTGAAGGGATGATATAGCCTTAGTGTTTTTTCCTGACCCAACGTGTATTCTGCTCTACCCCGGTATTGAGCAAAGTATAACGGATAAACCACAGAAATCACAACTATAAAATATAACATGTATGTTAAACGGTAAATGGGTTATACTCGTACAGAGCTTTTCTACCTTTTTAAGGAACTCAATGCGCTTTGACACTATTTCCACATTCACCCATTCACACACACATTGACACACTGGGACCCATTAGGTTGTCACTCATCAAGTGTCTTGCTCAACGGCACAATGGACGTGACTACGATGGTAGAAGGTGGGGATTGAACCAGGAACCCTCAAGTTGCTGGCAAAGCCATTCCAACTGCGCCGCGCCGTCCCAATATATATATAATATGTAATGTTTACATATTACATATACATTTGTATATTTTTTGAGGAAAAAAATCCCCTGACGAGCAGGGAAACCTGTGAAACCGGCTTGAATGGATGAAATAGCCTTTGTGTTTTTTCCTGACCCAAGGTATATTCCGCTCTACCCCGGTATTGAGCACTGTTTAACGGATAAACCGCAGAAATCTCGACTATAAACTATAAAATATATGTAATATTTACATGTTATATATACATTTATATAATTTTGGAGGAAAAAAAATCCCCTGACGATCAAGGAAACCTGCAAAACAGGCTTGAAGGGATGAAATAGCCTCTTTGTTTTTTTCTTGACCCAACATACGTTTGTATATTCCGCTCTACCCTGGCAAACCACATACATCTGGACTTTAAAATATAACATAAAAAAATCCCCTGACGAGCAGGGAAACCTGCGAAACAGGCTTGAAGGGATGATATAGTCTCTGTGTTTTTTCCTGACCCAACGTATATTCCGCTCTACCCCAGTAAACCACAGAAATCTGGACTATGAAATATAACTAATGTAATATTTACGTATTATATACACATTTATATATTTTTTAAGGAAAAAAATCCCCTGATGTGCAGGGAAACCTGCAAAACAGGCTTGAAGGGATGATATATATTTCGTGTTTTTTCCTGACCCAACGTATATTCCGCTCGACCCCCGGCATTGAGCACTGTATAACAGAAATCTCGACTATGAAATATAACATATATGTAATATTTCCATATTATATATTATGTATATAATACATATTGATATATTTTATTTTATTTTATATATACAATATTATTCAAATCCCAATTACCATGTACAATATTACAGTATATGTAACAGCTGCAGCAAAACAAACAAACAACAAAACAAAGGCAGCAGAAAATATACATTATGTTTGAAAATGCATATAAATATGTCCAGTTAATAATAATAATTGCTTCCAACAAAAAAAATAATAATAAAAATATGTTATGCAGGAATGAAAGAAAAGGAAAAAAAAGGGTTATAAAGTAAAAATAAGGAAATATATTGAATTAAACTAGGGATTATACGGGTGTAAAATGAAAAAAAATGTATAGAAGAGAAAGGAAAATAAAAGAATAAATGAAAATAAATAAAGCAATTGAAGACAAAAGAATACTAAAAATTTAGAAACATCCATCCATCCATTTCCTACCGCTTATTCCCTTTTGGGGTCGCGGGAAGCAAAATGAATGAAAATAATGCAGACAGAAAATAAAGACAAGGAAAAAAGAGATTTTACAATTAAAAAATAAAATAAATAACTAAAAAATTATATTTTTTGAGATACACATTGCACACAGTACACAAAAGATGCAAACAAATAAAGAGAATAAGAATGAGTGAAACATTCAGGAAGAAGATGGATTGAAAGGCAAAAACACCAACAAAAAAAAACTGGAGTCAGACAATTACAGCAAGAAGATTACGGGTCTACATTTTTAAGCTTTAGCTAATTATTTCATCTCCGTGTGTTCTGGCGGCGGCGCGCAGGATTTAGACGTCCCAGGAAAGCCGGGAATCGCGCGGTTTGGAGCGGGGCCGCCCTGGACTATCAAGATGAATTTTAATTTGTTGATGTTAATCCAATTGTTTTAGCAATGTAGCAATTTGGAGTGGCTCAAATAAATCCCGCTGACATGAAAGCCCGACATCGGTAGTTATGGCGATGAACATTTTAATTTGAGTCGCAATTACACATTCTGACGAGCGAGAGCAGCAGGAGGGCGGCGGGAACGTCAGGAACGTCAGGAACGTCAGGAACGGAGGTTTGAGAGTGGTGTCTTACCTGCGGAGACAACCCGTTGCCGACGGCGTTCATGTGGTTGCCGGAGGCCGAGGGGCTCATGAAGGAGTCGGAGTAGGTGGAGAAGCTGTGGCGGTTGGATGATAAGCCGTACGCCGAACTGCCGTCGGCGCCTAGACCTCCCTGGTGCATGGAGGACGGGGGCAAGGGCTGGGGTCTGTGCAAGGTACTGCTGCCCTCTGCGCACAGGTATAAGCTCCGATCAACCGGGTGAAACGACCAGTTCCCACAGGAATCTGCATCTGGAAGGCTACATTAGCCTCCCTGGTTTTTAGCACAACAACTGACTGCATGCACAACATGGGGGAGTACTCACCTTGCGATAGTGTGGTGCCGGGGTAGCTGGCCTCCGGGAGCTGGTATGTGGGTAAAGTGGGCATCCCTGTGGGCGGGAACCCGCCGGGAAGCAGGTGGTTGAAAGCGGCAAGCTGGTTGGCTCCGGCCTGTTTACGCCACCGGGCCCTTCTGTTGCTGAACCACACCTGGAGGACATATAGCAAGTCATGATTCCACCGATGAACGACTCGCGCAACCCCGGATCATGATGCCGGCTCGACACAATTATCTCGTGTTGCCAAATTTTCACAAAAAAACGGCTCGGGCTGGGGGAAATGATCGATTGATCCCCAGTGGAATGTGACTCTAAATCAAAGGACAAACATCCAATTATTCATTATTTGAGTCTGTTAAATAAAATACATGCAGGGGTGAAAGAAGAAGTCATGCTAACCGCTAAGAAACAAGGAAAAGTGTTTTGTAGTTTTTGCACTTCATGTCACGCCCATGAGATCATGTTTCATTTTTGTCATGTTTGGTTGTTTTTTGGACATTTGTATACCGCTTTTGCACTTCTTTGTTTCTCTTATCACCATAGCTACTCATTGATTTTCACCTTGCCCGCATGTCACACCCCTGTCCTCAGCTCTCACACCTGTTGTTAATTATCATAGCTATTATTTAAGCCACAGTTACTAGGTAGTCAGCCTGGCAACTTCCCGTATTCTTCAACCCCCTTCACGCCATACCATGCTGTTCATTTTGTCCACGCCACGTAAGTTTTTGTTATTTATGCCACAGTGCAAGTTTTTGTTTCATGTCTATAGTTTGTAGCCTTTGTGCTAGTCCTTTGTTTTTTCATTAGTTAAGTTTGTTCTCCGCCCTCGTGCGTGCCTTTTGTTTTGCTTACTTTGTTTGTCTTTTTTTTAAGAGTATAAATAAACATGTACTCAGATTCTCATCTGGCTCGTGCCAATTTCCCTTTGCGTTGGAAAAATAAACTATCTCCAAGTCATAGTCCAAGTTATGACACTTCAACTTTGTTACGCCATAAAATAATCAACCGACAAGCTAACTTTTTAAACTTGAACCTTTGTGATGTGGCCCAAACATGAGGCAGATTCTTCTGGTGGCAGTGTGTCAGAGAAAAGGAAAGAAAAGTGCAATTAGACATCCTAAAATGGTCCAAGCAAAAAGGACTCATTTTCACATGATTTTATTTGGTTCAGACTTTCACCAAATATTAACATTGCTGTATGTATACTTTTGACCCAGCAGATTTGGTCACATTTTTAGTAATATATTCAAAAAAGAACCAAACTTCATGAATGTCTTTTTTGTGACTAACATGTGCTCCAATCACTCTATCACAAAAAAAAAACAGGCTTTGTAGAAATTGTTGGAAACTCAAGACAGCCATGACATTATGTTCTTTACAAGTGTGTGTAAACTTTTGACCACGACTGTATGTGTATCATATATATATATATATATATATATATATATATATATATATATATATATATATATATATATATATATATGTATATGTGTATATATATATCCATTATACAGTGCTCAATACCGGGGTAGAGACGAATACACATTAAATCAGGAAAAAACACAGTGGCTAATTCATCCTAACAAGCCTGTTTCACAGGTTTTCCTGCTCTTTGGGGGATTTTATATATTTCAATAAAATTCCCTGAAGAGCAGGGAAACCTGCAAAACATGCTTGTAGGGTTGAAAAACCCTCAGTTTTTTTTTTTTACTGACCTAACGTGTGTGTGTATATATATATATATATATATATATATATATCCCAATGCGGCACCCGGGTCAAAAATTTTTGGGAAGTTTCAATCTACACTAGAAGCCATGGTGGGACTTAAGCACGATCACTTCGATTACACTTTTATAATGCGGCGCTTTAATGTTTTTAAACCGAGCATTTAGACGCCAACAACTGCAGTCTAGACAGAGTCACCTCCCAAAATGAACAAAATGAGCAGCAACCACAATGTCAATTCCCTGAATTAAATAAAAAAGGGCAAGAAAAAAAAAAAAAGCCGGCAAAAAGATTTACACATTTTAAAAAGGCTCCAACAAAACATGAATCTAATCAGGCCTTGGTGAAAGGAGGCAGCAACCTGTTCCATTTAGGCCGAGACGAGGCTGCGGCCTCTGCGGCGTGCTCGGGGGGTTGGAGGACATTGATCTATGCCTCGCACAGGCAATTCATCAGAGTTTAATACACTGTCAGCGCAGTTCATCGACTGTTGTGTTTCAAACGGCCCGGGCTTTTGTGAGCGCACATGAAAGAGGGGGACAAAAGCCCCTCCATACGCCAACCAGAACAGTGGCCACAAAGAGGGGGCGTCCCTTTTTAAACAGGGGACACTTTCAAGGGGACTTACACGGCGACATGGAGGTGGAGGAAGGGCGGGGGTTCTTTTTGTGCCAACAAATATACATATATACACATATATATATAAACTCTTTCTTCAAAAAGCCACATCTTTATCCGAATGTGGAACAGGACGCTGCTTTCGAAGCCGCAAGGAGAAACCATATATCTGGCCTGAGAGCGGCAACAAGTGAAGTGAAGCCGCGTCCATTGGTGTGTAGTGGAGCGTGCTCCCCACCTCGCCACTATGAGCTCCTACTGGGGCCAGACAAACAGCTGCCTAACTCCGAAGAAGAGGAAGAGGAGGGGCTTCCACGCACTCCCCGTCACCCCCTCCCGCCGTGCCACTTCACCTCCGACCTCATCCTCTCACCCCGACAATCTTTTATGTTCACGTTAAACTTCCTTCCCCCTCTTTGTCATGCTGGGAGGTGTTCCATCATAGGACCCACAAAACGCTCCTCAAAATGATTGTTGTTCTTTTTGCGACGGCCGACTCACATTCACGCATTCCTCATCAAAAATTATAACTAAATGAGGCAGTTTCTAAAAGAATTGCATGTGAACTGAAATCTAGGAATTGTTTTTATGATTGTTGAAGGAGAGCAGACCATTCCTGAACAGGCTGAATATTTTGACGTTGGAGCAGTTTGATTCAGATGACAATTGTGGGAATAGTGGAACTTTGAAAAAAGTCCCATTGTAATAATCAATGGGAATTTCAGGCAATATTGTGAATTTAGGCAAAAGTGGGATTTTTTTTTGAAAATACTACAAACCCCTTTTCCATATGAGTTGGGAAATTGTGTTAGATGTAAATATAAACGGAATACAATGATTTGGAAATCATTTTTAACCCATATTTTGTTGAATATGCTACGAAGACAACATATACCGTATTTCCTTGAATTGCTGCCGGGGCCCTAATTAATTTAAAACCTCTTCTCACTCCTGCGCTTACCAAAGGCATGCGGTAAAAGTAAACATGCGCTAATTATTTCAAAACCTTTTCTCAGTCCTGCGCTTACCAAAGGCATGCTGTAAAAGTAAGCATGCGCTAATTATTTTAAAGCCTCTTCTCACTCCGGCACTTACCAAAGGCATGCAGTAAAAGTAAGCATGCGCTAATTATTTCAAAACCTCTTCTCAGTCCTGCGCTTACCAAAGGCATGCTGTAAATGTAAGCATGCGCTAATTATTTTAAAACCTCTTCTGACACCGGCACTTACCAAAGGCATGCAGTAAAAATTGGAGTGTAATGTAAGCTTGGACCTTAAATCCTACTGAATAGCGCTTAATCTTCTTCCCTTTATGCAATTTCAAATTACCGGTATAGAAATCAGCCTCCTCCATTTTGAAAATGATGACACAGGAAGTGTCACTCGTGACGTCACGAGTTTGACCAGGTGGTAATACTAAGCATGCGCTAATTATTTTGCGATGCGAGTTTAAGGCAGGCGTATACTATATGCCCTGCGGCAATTCAAGGAAATACGGTAATCATTAACTTTGGAATTTGATGCCAGCAACACGTGACAAAGAAGTTGGAAAAGGTGGCAATAAATACTGATAAAGGTGAGGAATGCTCATCAAACACTTATATGGAATATTCCACAGGTGTGCAGGCTAATTGGGAACAGGTGGGTGCCATTAATGGGTGTAAAAACAGCTTCCCAAAAAATGCTCAGTCTTTCACAAGAAAGGATGGGGCGAGGTACACCCCTTTGTCCACAACTGCGTGAGCAAATAGTCAAAACAGTTTAAGAACAACGTTTCTCAAAGTGCAATTGCAAGAAATTTAGGGATTTCAACATATCCGGTCCATAATATCATCAAAAGATTCAGAGAATCTGGAGAATTCACTCCAGCTAAGCGGCATGGCCGGAAACCAACATTGAATGACTGTGACCTTCGATCCCTCAGACGGCACTGTATCAAAAACAGACATCAATCTCTAAAGGATATCACCACATGGGCTCAGGAACACTTCAGAAAACTACTGCCACTAAATGCAGTTTGTCGCTACATCTGTAAGTGCAAGTTAAAGCTCTACTATGCAACGCGAAAGCCATTTATCAACAACATCCAGAAACGCCGGCGGCTTCTCTGGGCCTGAGGTCATCTACTGTAAGATGTACTGATGCAAAGTGGAAAAGTGTTCTGTGGTCTGACAAGTCCACATTTAAAATTGTTTTTGGAAATATGTGACATTGTGTCATTCGGACCAAAGGAGAAGCGAACCATCCAGACTGTTATCGACGCAAAGTTTAAAAGCCAGCATCTGTGATGGTATGGGGGTGTATTAGTGCCCAAGGCATGGGTAACATACACATCTGTGAAGGCACCATTAATGCTGAAAGGTACATACAGGTTTTGGAACAACATATGCTGCCATCTAAGCGCCGTCTTTTTCATGGACGCCGCTGCTTATTTCAGCAAGACAATGCCAAGCCACATTCAGCACTTGTTACAACAGCGTGGCTTCGTAAAAAAAAAAAAGAGTCCAGCGCTGTCTCCCATCGAAAATGTGTGGCGCATTATGAACGACTGAAGCTCTACATCAGGGGCGCTCACACTTTTCCTGCAGGCGAGCTACTTTTCAATTGACCAAGTCGAGGAGATCTACCTCATTCCTATTTATAATTTATATTTATTTATTTATGAAAGAGACATTTTTGTTAACAAGTTAATGGTGTTTAATGATAATACAAGCATGTTTAACACACATAGATTCCTTTCTTTCATGAAGACAAGAATATAAGTTGGTGTATTTGATTCTGATGACTTGCATTGATTGGAATTAGACAGTGGTGCTGATAACGTCCGCATTTTCAAATGGAGGAAAAAAAAAAGTCCTCCTTTCTGTCCAATACCACATGAAAGTGGTTGGATTTGGCATCTCATTTGTCCAACTTGCATACTCGTTTTTAAACACTTTGTTATGAGAGTAGCATATGTGTGTGTGGCCCTTTAATGTCTGGCAGCAGGTGAGTGACGTCAGTGACTGTGCGGGTGGGCAAGCAAGTGAGAAAGCGGTCGCTGAGGGCTGGGGAGAAATACATTGGCATCAAACTCCGTCGCTTGCGAGCTTGTGCACGCTAGCTTTCTGAGACTCTTATTTTGTTAGCACAGGCAGGATGAAGCAGGTCTTTTATGGTGAAGACAGGAACTGTGCAGTCGGTCTTTAGAGTTTTGACAGTAGGTACGGAGTCTCTAGAAATAAAATGTGTTTCTCTGCGTCCGCCCTGTTAGTGATTTTTTTCTTAAATATGAGCTCGCAGCAGCCAGCGTCATCTCACAAGATCCTCGGGTGCCGAGAATGTCAAACAACTGACGAAAGTGAAGTCTTGGTATGATTGATGATTGCTCATTTTTATGTGTATTTTTAAATGCCTGGCTTGAGATCGACTGACACACCCTCCGAGATCGACCAGTCGATCGCGATCGACGTAATGCCCACCCCTGCTCTACATGAAACGAGAATGGGAAAAAAATCCACTTTCAAAGCTTCAACAATTAGTTTCCTCAGTTCCCAAACGTTTATTGAGTGTTGTTGAAAGAAAAGGTGATGTAACACAGTGGTGAACATGCCCTTTCCCAACTACTTTGGCACGTGTTGCAACAATGAAATTTTAAGTTAATTATTTGCAAAAAAAAAAAATGAAGTTTATGATTTTGAATATAAATTTTTTTGACTTTGTAGTGCATTCAATTCAATATGGGTTGAAAAGGATTTGCAAATCATTGTATTCCGTTTATATTTACATGTAACACAATTTCCCAACTCATACAGAAACAGGGTGTGTAAAACATTTGAATGATCTAAATTGGTTGGTGTTGAAATTTTTCAAATTGGTCGAAAATTGTTGATGTAGAAACATGTTGAAGCAGTAACATTTAAATAATAAGCATTCATATCCGCACAAGGAGTTATAAAAAGTGACAGGTAATAATGTTGCTGTTACACCTGTCCTGCTGTTCGGTCCGGTGCAGACTGTAGTCGAGGAGCACAGGGAAAACATTCCCTTTAGGGTCGATGCCATTTAAATACCTTCTAATTCATATTTTAATCTTGTAAAATAGTTTTTTGACTGTGAGCGTTTAATGAAATGTAAGATATTCTGTTAAAAATAATGCCAATATTGATATTTTCCATAGTTCACTTTATTTGGAAAAGTATCCATATACATTTTGGTACGGGTACTAAATTATTGGTATCAGGACAACACTATTTTGCAATGGCATTGGCCACTTGAGGAGACCAAGTCAATCAGATCACGCTGTTCAGTATTGTGGCCACTGATTGGCTCAGTCTTAAACTAAGACTGAGCCAATGGATTAAAAGAGTGCAAAGGTGACAAACAGGTGTTATTTCATTTGTAAAGGGCTCTAATAATGTTGAAAAATGTGTTAACAGTTTTTTTAATGCTCTAGCTCTGAAAATATTCAATTTATACTTAATGATTCCCACTTCATGGAAATCATCAATTTGCAGCAATAAACGAGGGATTACTCTATTTATTATGGGAAACATTGCTTCGGTCTTCATACAGTCCGGTTTTTATCAAACCATTTGGATGAGATTACAAAGGACAACTGCGGTCCATTATATTGCCAAAAGTATTTGGCCACCCATACTGGTGTCCTAATCACTTGGTGTAAAATCAAGCACTTAGGCATGGAGACAAACATTTGTGAAAGAATGGGCCGCTCTCAGTGATTTCCAGCGTGGAACTGTCATAGGATGCCACCTGTGCAACAAATCCAGTCGTAAAATTTCCTCGCTAAATATTCCAAAGTCAACCTTATTATAAGAAAAGTGAAGATTTTGGGAACAACAGCAACTCAGCCACCAAGTGATAGGCCACGTAAATTGACAGAGGGGGTTCAGTGGTTGCTGAAGCGCACAGTGCAAAGACTTTCTGCACAGTCCAAACTTCATGTGACCTTCCAATTAGCCCAGAGAGCTTCACGGAATGGGTTTCCATTGCTGTGCAGCTGTGTCTAAGCCCTACAACACCAAGTCCAATGCAAAGTGTCGGATGCAGTGGTGTAAAGCGCGTTGCCACTGGACTCTAGAGCAGTGGAGACGCGTTTTCTGGCAATCTGATGACTCTGGGTTTGGAGGTTGCCGGGAGAACGCTACATTTCGGACTGCGGAGAGTGTGAAATTTAGTGGAGGAGGAATTATGGTGTGGGGTTGTTTTTCAGGAGTTGGACTTGGCCCCTTAGTTCCAGTGAAAGGAACTTTGAATGCTCCGGGATACCAAAACATTTTGGACAAATCCATGGGATGGCACTTCCAGTTCATATGTGAGTAAAGGCAGGTCGCCAATATAGTGTACCTCTGCATATTGAATGATTTTATAACCCTATTTTATTCACTATTTACCATTCTTTTTGATGATCTACTGGAAAACAAATCACACAACCCGGGTTCAATTTGGAAGTGACCAAATGTGGTTGGTCCACACAAAATAAAGCAGACAAAAGAGAAGCGCGTGTCACAGATGAAGGCTCTTTAACGCCCACAAAAGCGCACTCTTGCCACTGAGCAGCCCGAAGCCTGAGGATTTGAGGCTGTGCTCTGGAACCCGATCACAAAGTCACCTTGGACCACAATTCTCTGCTCTGCCCAATCCCGTTTAATTCTCTGCAGCACGCGCTAAGCAGGCGGCCATCCTCAGTGTCCTCACCGTATCTACCTACACGTGTCCCTCCTTCTCAACCGCTAAGAGGTTTCCCCCCCGTATATCTTCAGGGTCTGGACCTCATCTTGGAAGGAGGAGGAGAGCTTCCAGCTTAGCTCTGCTGGAGGAGCCACATAAATGGAGGATGGAGGGGAAGGAAAAGGTGAAGGTTGTTGTGGATCTTTTCAAAAATCTCGCTGCATTCGGTACATTGAGACACTCGTCTACATCAGGGGTCCCCAAACTCCAAATCCCGGCCCGCGGGAAGTCCCAAGTCAAAAAAAATAAAAAAATAAATGAATAAATATATACATAATTATTTTTGTAATTAGTATTATTTTTTTTTAATTTGTCCTTTCTAATCCATTTTCTACTGCTTGTTACTCTCTTCGCTCAGACGAATCATATTGTCTAAAAATGCCTTTTCCCATCGATAACATGACATCATCGTGCTCGGAATACATTTAGCACAGGGGTCAACAACCTTTTTGAAACCAAGAGCTACTTCTTGGGTACTGATTAATGCGAAGGGCTACCAGTTTGATACACACTTAAATAAATTGCCAGAAATAGCCAATTTGCTCATTTTACCTTTAAAGGGGAACATTATCACAATTTCAAAAGGGTTAAAAACAATAAAAATCAGTTCCTAGTGGCTTGTTGTATTTTTTGACGTTTTTTTCAAAATTTTACCGGTCCCGGAATATCCCTAATTAAAACTTTAAAGTGCCTTATTTTCGCTATCTTCGAAACCACTATCCATTTCCCTGTGTTGTCGTACAGGGCTGCCAATACAAACAACATGGCGGTTACCACAGCAAGATATAGCGACATTAGCTCGGATTCAGACTCGGATTTCAGCGGCTTAAGCGATTCAACAGATTACGCATGTATTGAAACAGATGGTCGGAGTATGGAGGCAGATAGCGAAAACGAAATTGAAGAAGAAATTGAAGCTATTCAGCGAATAGCTATTGATGCTATTCGGCCATAGCGTGGGTGTACCTAATGAAGTGGCCCATAGCATGGCTGCCTTATTAGCATCGCCGGTAAAATGTGCAGACCAAACGATCAGGACTTTCGCATCTTGTGACACTGGAGCAACTTATATCTGTCGATTGGTAAGTGTTTGTTTCGCATTAAATGTGAGTATCTAGTTTCAAATGTACATACAGCTAGCGTAAATAGCATGTTAGCATCGATTAGCATAGCATGTTAGCATCGATTAGCTGGCAGTCATGCCGTGACCAAATATGTCTGATTAGCACATAAGTCAACAACATCAACAAAACTCACCATTGTGATTTCATTGACTTAATCGTTGCAAATGCATCTGCAGGTTATCCATACATCTCTGTGCCATGTCTGTTTTAGCATCGCCGGTCAAATGTGAAGACACTTTGATACATTCAATAGAGGTCTGGCGGCAGATTTCTTGCCAGTGGTGCAACTTGAATCCCTCCCTGTTAGTGTTGTTACACCCTCCGACAACACACCGACGAGGCATGATGTCTCCAAGGTTCCAAAAAATACTCGAAAAAACGGAAAATAACAGAGCTAAGACCCGGTGTTTGTAATGTGAAAATGAATATGGCGGGTGTGTTACCTCGGTGACGTCACGTTCTGACGTCATCACTGAAAGACCGATAAACAGAAAGCCGTTTAATTTGCCAAAATTCACCCATTCAGAATTCGGAAATCGGTTAAAAAAATACATGGTCTTTTTTCTGCAACATAAAGGTATTTATTGACGCTTGCATAGGTCTGGTGATAATGTTCCCCTTTAATAAATAAATCTATATATATATATATATATATATATATATATATATATATATATATATATAAAATGGGTATTTCTGTCTGTCATTGCATCGTACATTTTTTTTGCCTTTTACGGAAGGTTTTTTGTAGAGAATAAATGATGAAAAAACACTTAATTGAACGGTTTAAAGGAGGAGAAAACACCCAAAAAATTAAAATTAAATTTTGAAACATAGTTTATCTTCAATTTCGACTCTTTAAAATCCAAATTCAACCGAAAAAAATGTAGAGAAAAACTAGCTAATTTGAATCATTTTGAAAAAAATAAAAATAAAAAAACGAATTTATGGAACATCATTAGTAATTTTTCCTGATTAAGATTAATTTTAGAATTTTGATGACATGTTTTAAATAGGTTAAAATCCAATCTACACTTTGTTAGAATATATAACAAATTGGACCAAGCTTTATTTCTAACAAAGAAAAATCATTATTTCTTCTAGATTTTCCAGAACAAATTTTTTTAAAGAAATTCAAAAGACTTTGAAATAAGATTTAAATTTGATTCTACAGATTTTCTTGATTTGCCAGAATAATTGTAATCATAAGTTTGAAGTAATATTTAACAAATATTCTTCGTCGAAAAAACAAGCTAAAAGGAAGAATTTAATTAAGATGTATTTATTATTCTTTACAATAAAAACAACATAGTATGCTTGAACATTGATTCAAATCGTCAGTATTTAAAAGGTGAAAAGGTATATGTGTTTAAAAATCCTAAAATCATTTTTAAGGTTGTATTTTGTCTCTAAAATTCTCTTTTTGAAAGTTATAAGAAGCAAAGTAAAAATATAAATGAATTTATTTAAACAAGTGAAGACCAAGTCTTTAAAATATTTTCTTGGATTTTCAAATTCTATTTGAGTTTTGTCTCTCTTAGAGTTAAAAATGTCGAGCAAAGCGAGATCAGCTTGCTAGTAAATAAACATTTAAAACAAAATAGAGGCAGCTCACTGGTAAGTGCTGCTATTTGAGCTATTTTTAGAACAGGCCAGTGGGCGACTCATCTGGTCCTTACGGGCACCGAGTTGGTGACCCCTGATTTAGACCGTATATATACAGCCCCACAGCTAAATTTTTTTAACCCAGTGCGGCCTCTGAGTCAAAAAGTTTGGGGACCCTTGGTCCACATGCAAGGGCCGGCCCCTGGCATAACCGTCCTGTGCGTTTGTTCAGGGGCCTCAACCACTCAGTCAATTTAGATGGACCATAATTACAAAACACAAAACCAGTAAAGTTGGCAAGTTGTGTTATTTGTAAATAAAAACAGAATGCAGTGATTTGCACATCTTTTTCAACTTATATTCAATTGAATGGACTGCAAAGACAAGATATTTAATGTTTGAACTGAGACATTTGATTTTTTCTGCAAATAGTCATTAACTTCGAACTGCAAAAAAGTTGGCACAAGGGGCATTTTTTTTTTTACCGCTGTGTTACATGGCCTTTCGTTTTAACAACACTCAGTTAACGTTTGGGAACTGAGCTGACCAATTTTTGAAGCTTTTCAGGTGGAATTCTTTCCCATTCTTGCTTGATGTACAGCTTAAAATGCTCAAAAGTCCGGGGTGTCCGTTACGGTATTTTAGGCTTCATAATGCGCCACACATTTTTGAATGGGAGACTACCGGCAGACCAGTCTAGTACCTGCACTCTTTTACTACAAAGCCATGCTGTTGGCATTGTCTTGCTGAAATAAGCAGGGGCGTCCATAATAACATTGCTTGGATGGGAACATTTGCTCCAAAACCTGCATGTACCTTTCAGCCTTAATGGTGCCTTCACAGATGTGTAAGTTACCCATCCCTAGGGCACTAATGCACCCCCATACCATCACAGATGCTCGCTTTTGAACTTTGCGCCTATAACAATCCGCATGGTTCTTTTCCTCTTTCGTCCGGAGGACACGACGTCCACAGTTTCAAATGTGGACCTTCCAATCATTTTAGAACTTGCAAGCGTACTTCTTCTTACTCGTCGTTGCCATGTCTCTTCCTTGTTCTTCTGCTTCGTCTCTGTTATGTTTTTGGACATTACTACTTGCCGTAGTTTTGAAGCAATGCATGATGGGAATCCGGATGTTGTGTGTCAGTTTATTAACGTGCTGGCTGGATTAAGCAAACGCTGAGAAATAGCTCTGTGCCTGCCTATTTTATGGGTTATAGATAAACCTATGGATAACGGAGACATATATAATAGTCTCCTTTTCGGGTGAGAGAGGACGCTAAAGGCAGTTCCTTTAAGGCACGCCCCCAATATTGTTGTCCGGGTGGAAATCGGGAGAAATCCCGGAAAATAGTTGCCCTGGGAGATTTTCGGGAGGGGCACTAAAACTCGGGAGTCTCCCGGGAAAATCGGGAGGGTTGGCAAGTATACGCTGGACTTCCACCTTGTGACGGTTCAGTCCCATGACAGTGATGGTAGTCATGGTCCTAGATGCAGAATGACAGCAGGAGGCATTGTGTAGGTAAAAAGGATGCACACTTTAGCATTGGGAAGGCTACGCATTACGTAAACTAAACAGGCTATAAAGTCAACTCACTGAATGCTGGACGACAGGAATGGTTTCCACATACAGCAGATGGCGTCCACAAAGCAAAATCGCAATAAGGGCTCAGTTTATGTAGATAAGATTGTTAATTGGAAACAAGTGTGTGGAGCGAGTGCTCTGAGGTAGAGGTAAGGTTTCTGGTAGTAAAACCACAATAAAAGCGCTGAACAGGAACTAAAACACCAAACATAGGACAACACAAGACATGACAGGTCAAGTCTCATTCGAACTCAGGTTGGAAATGTTCGGACAATATGGCAAAAAGCCACGTTACATTTTAAATCAAAGTGAAAGAGAATGGGCACCGTTTTTGTTGAAAACAAGTGATAAAAAAGTGTGAGGATAACCACAGAAAAAAACCTGTAACTCATTGTGACAAAACACATTGGTACTCGAGTGTCTGTATTGGCGTGATTAAAATGGGGTTCCTCTGACGCTGGGGTCGCGACTACCAGAGGTAAAAATGAATTTATGAACAAGGTCAAAATACTAAAGCATTCATGCAGAGAGAGGCGCTTTAAGCGTTGGGAACGCTATGCTATCCTAAACAACACTAAACTAAACTAGCTACATAGAAAATGTCAGAAAAATTGTATGTAAATTATCAAAAAACTTTCCGTTCTCCGAGTTCCCAGTGAACGGACGAAAGCTGTCTTTGTTGCACTAAGCCTAAGGCTGGGAAAATTCCACTGTGTACGATGGGAGGAGACGGGAGAGGTTATCTATTGTCATCCAAGACCTGCCCAAGCTCGATCCAGGACCAGTCCAAGCCCGAGGCATCTTTTTTTTTTTGTGTTAATGTGACCGAAAACAATGGCTGTTTACATACCCCCCCAAAGGGAACGGCGTGGCGCAGTTGGGAGAGTGGCCGTGCCAGCAACCTGAGGGTTCCTGGTTCAATCCCCACATTCTACCAACCTCGTCACGGCTGTTGTGTCCTTCAAAAAGGCACTTCACCCTTGCTCCTGATGGTTCGTGGTTAGAGCCTTGCATGGCAGCTCCCGCCATCAGTGTGTGAATGTGTGTGTGTATGGGTGAATGTGGAAATAGTGTCAAAGCGCTTTGAGTACCTTGAAGGTAGAAACGCACTCTACAAGTATAACCCATTTACCATTCCTTTAGAAACAGCAGTTATGTAAACAGGGAAAGTCCAAATACAATCTTTCGACAGAGCGTGCCGGATATTGTACAAGAGTACAGCCTGGAAGTTTCTTCTCAAGTTGAGCCAAATTTAATTCTGTCTTTGTTTAATTCCTTGCTTCTTGTCTCGTTTAATAGATATCAGTTTTTGAACCTGACAGAAAACTTTTCAGGATACTTACAGCGTTCTTCAGAACGCAACCATGGTTGAACTTAAATCGACCCGATTGTTCATTGAAAACAGGTGCGTGGAGCCTGCGCTCAAAGGCAAAAGTAAAGTGGCTGCAGGTTAACACACGCAAAACAGGAAGCGCAACCAAAATAAGAGTGCGAGACAGGAACTGAAACATCAAAAATAGGAATCAACAAACTCAAAACAAGACATGACCTACGGAAACAGGTCATGACAGTTCCATGGGAACACAATCATCTTTGAAGTAAACATACAATTTCAGAAAGTACAAAACAATAGAATTGACTTAGAACATGTTTAAAAATTGTGCAGAAAATTAATTTAGTATTGTTTAAATAAATATGCTTTTTTTTTTCTTTCAAGTTGCTGCACTTCCTGCGAGATCTGCTTCGTAGTTTAAAAGCACTGACAAAACAATATACAGATTGCTATGATGGTGAATGTTTGACATTGGAACCAACATTTTTTTTCCAATTATAATTTACTTTAATACAATAAATTGTTGCCTAAATGGCTTAAAAAATCTGGCTAATGCATCTATATCAGGATCATTGCCTGGAAAGTTCAAATAAAATTTAAAAAAAGCTTTTGTTGGCTGTAGAGACTCCAATACCAATATTTTTTTACTTACTTTTTGGTAATTTTTTAAATAAAGGGAACCACAAAAAAATGGCATTATTGGTTTTATTTTAACAAAAAATCTTAGGGTACATTAAACATATGTGTCTTACTGCAAGTTTGTCCTTAAAATGAAGACAGAGGTCTGGGATTTTCATCATAGGTACACTTTAACTGTGAGAGACAGAATGTGGAAAAAAAAATCCAGGAATTCACATTGTAGGAATTTTTAATAATTTATTTGTATATTATGGTGGAAAATAAGTATTTGGTCAACCATTCAAAGCTCTCACTAATGAAAGGAGGTTTTGGCTCAAAATCTCACGATACATGGCCCCATTCATTCTTTCCTTAACACGGATCAATCGTCCTGTCCCCTTAGGAGAAAAACAGCCCCAAAGTATGATGTTTCCACCCCCATGCTTCACAGTAGGTATGGTGTTCTTGGGAGGCAATTCAGTATTCTTCTTCCTCCAAACACGACGAGTTGAGTTTATACCAAAAAGTTCTATTTTGGTTTCATCTGACCACATGACATTCTTCCATGTGTTCTCTGGCAAACTTCAGACGGGCTTGGACATGCACTGGCTTAAGCAGGGGTACACGTCTGGCACTGCAGGATTTGATTCCCTGTCGGCGTAGTGTGTTACTGATGGTAACCTTTGTTACTTTGGTCCCAGCTCTCTGCCGGTCATTCACCAGGTCCCCCCGTGTGGTTCTGGGATTTTTGCTCACCGTTCTCATGATCATTTTGACCCCACGGGATGAGATTTTGCGTGGAGCCCCAGATCGAGGGAGATTATCAGTGATCTTGTACGTCTTCCATTTTCTGATAATTGCTCCCACAGCTGACTTTTGCTTGCCTATTGTAGATTCACTCTTCCCAGTCTGGTGCAGGTCTACAATTTTTTTTCCTGGTGTCCTTCGATACCTCTTTGGTCTTGGCCTTAGTGGAGTTTGGAGTCTGACTGTTTGAGGCTGTGGACAGGTGTCTTTTATACAGATAACGAGTTCAAACAAGTGCCATTAATACAGGTAACGAGTGGAGGACAGAAGAGCTTCTTAAAGAAGAAGTTACAGGTCTGTGAGAGCCAGAGATCTTCCTTGTTTTATTTTCCACCATAATTTACAAATAAATTCTTTAAAATTCCTACAATGTGAATTCCTGCATTTTTTTTCACATTCTGTCTCTCACAGTTGAAGTGTACCTATGATAAAGATTACAGACCTCTGTCATCATTTTAAGTGGGAGATTTTGAACAATCGGTGGCTGACTAAATACTTTTTTGCCCTACTGTGTGATTCATTAGTATTGCAGTACTATGTTAATACCGATATACCGTACAACCCTAGCGGTGACTGTTTGACCCTGGAACATACTTTTCTAATTGATCTAAATATGAAAGATGTGCATTCTTCGAGGTTCCACTGTTGGCCTGGTCTTCCTGATCGCCTTTTTGCCTTCAAATCCCCTCATCCACCTTCAGTTCCTGGCACTGTGCCGCCGTCTATCATCTCTGATCTTGAGGTTAAAACAACCCTTCAATGGGATCATAGAGACTGTGAGCACCCCCACACCCTCATTCCTCCACGCTGGCTGCCGTCAAAAAGAAGCCGCGCGACGCCTTTCAGGAGCCAATTTGCAACATGTTGCTGCAGATGAATGGCGGCCGAGGCGAGAGATAACGACAAAACTAAATACACCGCTGACTTCACATCCGCCCGAACGCGCGGAGGGTGATGCAAACAGTCTCAACACACAAACACTCTTCTGTCTCCGATCACGCAATAACAACACCCCCCCTCGTCCCTCCTCCTCATCCCGCCGCCCCCTCCCCGTCATCTTCCCGCCCGGCCTGCCTTCCCGCCTTCCAGACTGCTGGCACTATGCTAATTAAAGTAGCTAGGAGTGTGAATTTGAGAGGAGAGTGCGGATTAACTTGATAAGTATCAGCAGTACAGAAGCACTGTACCAAAAGTCATTTAAATTCTAATAATAAGAAAGTGTTAGAACATTCACTCTGACGCATTGGCAACCATTTTTCCCCCCGCCGCAATCTACATAAATCCTATTTGTGCCTTTATGGAACATAAACCCCACACTGGCGGGAATACCGTTTTTTTTTGCCTGTTGGGTTCCACTTTGCCGCCGCTCGCTTCCATTGTGATTTTTTTTTTCTTCTCTCGCTTTTTTGCCGCTGGTGGGCGATTGATAGTGAAACAATCGCGACTTTGTTATGTATCCCCGCTTGGTTTGTGTTGGTATTATGAACGTGCAGCACCAGTCTGAGCTGCCAAGCATTTACGAAGCAGAAGGATTGAGACCTTTATTGAATTAAATCAATCATGAGTTCCGTAGCTCCTCTTAAGACCGCATTTTCGACAATTCCATGTGCCCGAGTTTTGTATGCAAAGAAAAGGCCATTGAGGCACGCCTGGAGGACTTTGAAGCCCATTGAAACACCAGCAACCTGACATTAAATGGCATAGGTTGAAATAAAACCTAAATAGATTGACATAGTGTTAGGTAAATCACTATAAAAAAGTAATGTATTACAGGAAATACTAGGAAAAGTATTTATTTTTTATATATTCTGGTGTATGCAGTTAGGAGATGTTTCATGAGAGCAGAGTGCTTGAGTGTGTGTCTTTAAAAGGTGGTGCTTGTTTCCCAGTGAAGTGTGATGTCAGCAAATGCTCACACATTGGCTGTATTAGCTAAGGATTGGTAGACTAAGGGCTGGAAGGAAATGGTTGACAACAGAGCTTGTGGCATGTTTTTGCTAAAAGTTAGCACACACGCATATACATACACACACATATATCCATATATGTATATATATATATATATACACAGTACATATGTATACACACATATAAACACATACATACACATATATATACACACACCCATATATATATATATATATATATACACACACATATATATACACACATTTATATACACACACACACATATATATATACATATTATATATATATATATATATATATATATACATACATATAGATATATACACACACATATATAATAATAATAATAATAATAATTATAATGATGGATTGGATTTATATCGTGCTTTTCTATTGATAGATACTCAAAACACTCACAGAGAAGTGAGAACCCATCATTCATTCACACCTGATGGTGGTAAGCTACATCTGTAGCCACAGCTGCCCTGGGGTAGACTGACGGAAACGTGGCTGCCAGTTTGCGCTTACGGCCCCTCCGACCACCACCAATCATTCATTCATCATTCATTCACCAGTGTGAGCGGCCCCGGGGGCAAAGGGTGAACTACCCTGCCCAAGGACACAACGGCAGCGATTTGGATGTCAATAGGTGGGAAGCGAACCTGCAACCCTCAGGTTTCTGGCACGGCCGCTCTACCCACTACGCCATGCCACCATATATATATAAATACATATACATACATGTGTGTATATATATATATATATATATATATATACATACATATGTATATATAGGTAGACCAAGGACCTCCTTTGCCCCTATATCACTGAGCACATTGTGCATGTGGCACAATTTGTCAGTGGTGGTAATAAAACAGTAGTGGTAGCTCCTCTCTCAGTGACAGCAGGACTGATAAAGATGGATGGGGGACACAAGGAGGTCTAAAAATGCCGGACACTTTCTCTGGGGAACCCCGACACATATTGACGGTGCTGGCCTCCCAAGTTGCACCGTCGCGTCCTCTTATGGAGGACTTCCCTAATCATCGCCATGCTGGATAAACCCGGTGATTTATATGCCGATTGTTTTGTTCTTAACCCAAAGGTCTCCTGAGGACATCTGGGGGATGCGTCATTGCAGCTGTGCAGGAGAAGACGGGCTTTTCGGGCCAAAGGGTCTCTTTGGGCACCTGAATGCTGAGGTGCAGCTGGAGCTTGTTTCACATGTGCAAAGCACACATGCACATTCCACCCCCCCCCCCCCCAAAAAAAACAACTAAGGATGGAATTAATGGCACATTTTAGCTTCTTCTGTTTGGCCTTGCTGACCATGTTTGACTCACTGAGACGTCCAACAGAACATAAGTTCATCTTTTATTTGGCTCTAAAAGTCAAGGGCACTTTGTATTTTGTGTATGAATGAATTAACCTGATTGCATTATCAATCTGCAGTTATGCATGATAAATGCAATGTTTTTTTGGGGGGGTGATTAATCGCATGCAACTCATTAACTTTAACATCCCAAATATATAGACCAGGGGTCGGGAACCTCTTTGGCCGAGGGAGCCAAAAAGCCAAATATTTTGAAATATATTTCCGTAAGAGCCATATAATATTTTTTTTAACACTGAACACAACTAAACACGTGCATTTTTAAGTAAAACCAACATTTCTAGAGTATAATAGGTCTCCTAATCTTTGTAATAACATTGTTATTCTGAAGCTAACTGTGGAGGGTGCGTGGTCTGCGGGCCTGCAGCGACAGGTGCGTAGATGGCCCACCTGGGCCTTGTTATCTAATCACCTGTCGCTCTGTTATAAGCAGCAACCAGGAGGAGAGATGGGGTTGGGGCTGGAAATACAATTGCTGGAAAACAACTGAGCGATTTATTGAAAAATAAAACAATATTGTAACCCTGAAACAGGCTCTCATGTCGGTGCTTGGGGGTCTGAAGAACACCCAGGAGGGCAAGGCCCACACTAACCAATAATAAATAAATAACTTCTTACCATTGCCGCAACTTTTTGAACTGGTGCGGTAGAAAACGGATGGACGGATTAAAAATGCATGAGAATAATTGATATTTTGAACATTATTTTTAACACTGTGATTACAAGTGGAATTATTCATTACTTATCGTGTTAAGCAACGTCAGCTCAGATTTATCAGAGTGCCAGATGCAGTCATCAAAAGAGCCACATCTGGCTCTAGAGCCATAGGTTCCCTACCCCTGATGTAGACAGTACAGGCCAAAAGTTTATTTAATGTTTTTTTCCTTATTTTCATGACTATTTACATTATAGATTGCAGTGATGTGCGGTGAACGAAACACCAAGTGAGGCATAAATACTTTTTTTTCTTCTTTTTTTTTCTATTTTAACTTAATTTCATGCAGCTCGAGTCATTGTTGATTTAGGTTGCACATTAGAGTTACAGGAGAAAAAAAAGGAGTTATTCGCTTTCATAAAAACGTTATCATAATGATATTATGATATGATAAATGGGTCCAAAAACTATTTGATAAAGTTGTTAATAAATACTTTTTGGTCCCATTTGCTTTTAACAAAATAAATCAAGTATTGTGAGTGTATCTTACCTTTCTGTATTTGTATCTGAAGCAGCAATGGCTATCCTCCGTGAAAACGTACTTTGTATGATCGCATTCGTTTTGTCTGAAAGTCCAGTTTAGAAAAGTATTTCATCTTGGATACAGTATATAATCCTCCATATTGGCAGAAACATTCATTTAATTCAATTTCATTCCAAGAAATTAAACAATATTTTTGCATCTGACAAAAAAGACCCACTAACGCTGGCTTACTCTAATAAAAATGCCATGTTTGTTATAAATACAGCTAAAAAAAAAAGAAGAGAAAAAAAGGCTAGCTTCCGCTGGAGAGACCTGTGTCTGCTAGCTTGAGCGCCCCCACTTCTCCCAGTGTGGCAAGTCATTTAACTGCAAGTTGACAATATATCGCCCCCTACCTTGAGGCAGAGGTACTTGCTGCCTCAAGACCTGCCCTTTCCACGTGGCAACAAGCATGCTCCACCTCGCACACGCCCAATACACACTGCGTGTAGCCATGGAGGCACCGCCTGTGTCTGCCTCACTTCTCATCTGCTGCATTGTTTTGATCAGGAAACATGGAATTCCCGCGATTTTGACCATGAAAATTATCAAAATATACAGGAACCACACCAAAATCACATAGAAAGCATAAACCAAAAGAGAAATATTAAAACTTATTTTATTTTATGATTTAATTTTGGAACATCTCATGGTTAAGCCACCTGGTAACAGGTGAGGCACTGCCTCACTTGCCTCCCCTGACAGCACGTCACTGGTAGATTGTCACTGAAGGCATTAAAACGATGAATGAACACATGTGGGGTTATGTACTTTACAAAAAAAGGTGAACTAACTGAAACATTTTTTTGTATTCTAGTTTCTTCAAAATAGCCACCCGTTGCTCGGATTACTGTATTGCACACTCTTGGCATTCTCTCGAAGAGCTTCAAGAGGTAGTCACCTGAAAGGGTTTTCACTTCACAGGTGTCATAGTTTCAATGCCTTCAGTAACAATCTACAATGTTTTTTGTGATTAATCACATGCAACTCGTTAACTTTAACAGCCCTAATATATATACACAGTACAGGCCAAAAGTTTATATGTTTTTTTCCCCCTTATTTTCATGACTATTTCCATTGTAAATTGTCACTGAAGGCATCAACACTATGAATGAACACATGTGGAGTTATGTACTTAATAAAAAAGTGGTGAAATAACTGAAAACATGTTTTGTATTCTAGTTTCTTCAAAATAGCCACCCTTTGCTCGGATTACTGTTTTGCACACTCTTGGCATTCTCTCGAAGAGCTTCAAGAGGTAGTCACCTGAAATGGTTTTCACTTCACAGGTTTCATAGTTTCGATGCCTTCAGTGACAATCCACAATGTAAATAGTCATGGAAATAAAGAAAACACATTGAAATGAGAAGGTGTTTCCAAACTTTTGGCCTGTACTGTACACTTAAAAACCTCTTAAGGCCCAAGCTGTTTGTTTACATGCTTTTTTTTAATTATTTATCTTTGCTATTTGGGCTTATTGGATCCTAATTAGAATAAAAACTAAAAATCATCTTTTGATATGATGTACTTAGACCATAAGTACACAAGTGTGTACTTCATGTGTAGTGACATGCTAAATTTTATTTTTAAACTTTTTTTTCCAAATTCCATTGTATGTTATAGTCTTCTGACACCACCCGATAGCAGTATAAGTGTCAATATGTCAGCATAAGACTCCAATTCAGTAGTGCACACAATTTTGGAAATAAGAGCTAAAAAGGTGCTGTCCACGCATGTGGCCACTAAGGCCTTAAGAAGTTTTAATGGTAAACAACTCCTGTAAAATAAATAATAAATACATGTTTAACTGCCAATAAATATTACACATTTGTGGACCATTATGTGTTTTTAAGGAATTTAGCTATTATTAGAAGATGGAAATTGATCTGCTTGACAGTAGACAAAAAATTTAAAAGTAAAAGCCTTTTTTTTAAAAAGTTAAATATTTACATATGTATTTTGCGGTGTTTTATACAGGTATTAGTAAAAAGGAAAATAGTAATGACAAAATATCTACAAAACCAGAACATCATCACAACAAGTGGTATGCATTCAAAGCCAAGGTTTGGTAGATTTTACTGTTAATATCACTATAAGTGAAGTGAAGTGAATCATATTTATATAGCGCTTTTTCTCTAGTGACTCAAAGCGCTTTACATAGTGAAACCCAATATCTAAGTTACATTTAAATATATGGGGGTGGCACTGGGAGCAGGTGGGTAAAGTGTCTTGCCCAAGGACACAACGGCAGTGACTAGGATGGCGGAAGCAGGGATCGAACCTGCAACCCTCAAGTTGCTGGCACGGCCGCTTTACCAACCGAGCTATACCCACGCGGGCCGGACTGGTACAATCATGGCATTAAAACTTAAAAATAACGACAACTTCAGATTATTGTCTATTCCTAACTTTGGCCAAAAATAAAACAAGCACATTCTTAAAATGTACATATTACAATTAATCCTTTTGGCAAAACGCTTGAAGTTAGTTAAAAAAATCTGAGGAAAAAAGATATCGGTGCAGTTTCAAAAACACCATGGAGAACACAATGAACTTAGACTTTGTCTCAGTGTTTTTACAAAGCTGTTACACTTTAAGCACTTTCTGTTTCGAATTGTCATGTTGGCAGTTCACCATTAAAGATGTGTTTGGAAAAGCAATCGAGTGTTTCCTCAAACTGCCACTTCGGTGACTTCTGCAACTGCCACAACACATTCATTTATCATCATTCAAATATTACAATCGTAATATAAACTAAAAAATCATCAAAATGACACCACAGCTGAAATCAAGGTAAGATAACTACAAACTTAACTTAGACTTAGAACCCCTTTTCCTGTCATTCAAATTTGAACTTTACAGTACAGATAACAATGACATTTTATTGCATTAGCTCATGGTAGTGCAGGAAAAAAAGCGCAGTCAGGTGCAGATACAAATAAATAAATTACTGTACAGATAAATATATTGCACTTTTGGAAATGCATTAACGTTTGTGGATGTTTGTTATATTGTCTTTATATTCCAGCGAGTTAATCCGTTTTTGAGGGGAATTGAGGGGACTATTATGAAGCGTTCAGGAGTCTTATGGCCTGAGAGAAGATGCTGTTGCAAAACCAGCTGCGGAACCTCTTTCTAGAGTCCAGCAGTTAATCATATATTGGCTATGTTAGACAATGTAAACATAGCAGATAAAATAAAAAGAAGAACAAATGTAGAACCAAACATTTTTGCAATGGAGTTCAGGGTGCACATCATGCATTCGACCAATTGCAAACGCTACGTTGAACTCCTAACTACAAAGATGATGGTCATGTTGACTCAAGTCTTTGTATCTAACCGTTCCGTATTTTATTCGTTGAGTGGATACTTTACAATGAAATACGATACTGCCGCCATCTGCTGCCAGCCACAAGAGGAGCAGCTAAATGCTCTCACCTGCCCTAATTGGAGTAAGGCCTGCCAATGCAAAGGTCCTTAAAGTCAGCTGACATGTCATCTTTAAACAGTGTGATGTGTGTTACACCTAAATGTACTGGGCATAACGTTAAAGTGCATCCCTCAGTGGAGGCTCCTCTATGGGATCTTGAGGCACTAGGAGGTTAACCCCTTTAATATTGTTACCCCAGGTGGCCCTCGGCAAAGGCCTAGTACCTGAATGCCCCCTAGCCAGGGTGTGGAGAGGCAGAGCCGACGGACCGACGGCGGGGCAGGACATGCTGTGGCCCTGCTCAAGATGGCGGCAAGGAGGCAGAGAATGCCACGGAACAGAGGCTGGGAGCAACGCCGCAATCGAGATCAGGTGCGTGGCTCACACACCGGTAATCAATCTGCGTATCTCCTCGCAGAGTATAAAAGGGGAGAAGGAGGAAAGATCAGGGAGAAGTGGAGTGTCCGCAGCAGATGCAGCAGTGCCGGAAGGAGCAATAGCAACAGAGAATAGCACAGACGAAGACAACGACACGGCAACTGAAAAGCAGACCGGAGCGAGCAGCGGAAGAGGAGCTGAAAGAACGACCCGGCCGACACTGCAGCTTTATTGAAAAATAAAGAGTCAAACCTGTGCTAAAGCGATGTCCTTCCTGAGTGGTCCACACAACCCACAGGGACTACGGCAAAACAGGCGGAAGACGGTAGATTTAAGAACTACCACAATGGCTGCGATGGCGGGAGAAGGCTGCAGCAGAAAAGGACCATAACCCGATTCTGTCAAGGATCGTGTGATGTCTGTCTGTGCACCAGTCTCCCCTCAATAAAACAAAGTCACGCACAGGCATCCTCCATAAAGGGATACACCCCTACCAGGAGGATCTTCATACTCATTCGAGTGACCGGCGATGACACTTGAATTGCTATCCAGTGAACACATTTAGAACAGCAGTTTCTTTCATTAAATGAATGCCTGTCAAACTTGGACTTGGATTTGTTTTGCTTCTTCCAGGCAAAAGATGATTTTGCACGAGCCAGACGTGAATGTAAGTACATATTTTATTTATTTAAACACTATAATTCAAAACAGAAAAACAAAGGGCGTGCACAAGTGCGAATAACAAACTAGACTATACTCAAACAAAAAAACAGCACAATGGCAGTACTATACACAAATGAACAAAATACACTAACTGTGGCACAAAACAAACCAAAACGAACAGCAAGGCGTCAAGGTCGGTACATGAAACTGTGGTAAAAGGTCTCAGAAGGTAAGGTAGTTAAGTAAAGTTCAAAGTTGCCAGGACAAAGACAGAAACAGAATGGCTTAAATAGTGACTATGACGATGATTAGCAACAGGTGTGAGGGCTGAGGACAGGGGCGTGACTTGGAGACCAGGTGGAAACTAATGGGTTGGCATGGAGACGAAAACAAACCAGGAAGTGCAAAAACAGAAGTGAATGTCCAAAAAAACTAAACATAACATGACCAAACATGACAAAAACAAAACATAATCCATACATGTGACATATTTAGCAGACGGATCTTGCGGGCCGCGTTAAACCTGTTCGCGGGTCTGATACGACCCTCCGGCCGTATGTTTGACGCCCCTGGTATCGAACAACCTCCTGGAACGGATTGTGTTGAATTCATTTCCCATGTTGGGAATGTGGATTTGTAAGTATTTCAACAGGTTCCTGCTTAAAAAAAGGGTTCTTGAAAGCAAACGTTGTCAGTGAGTTTTTTGTTTTTTTTCCAGGGGTTTGCAGATGAATGATCTACATTGGAGCAGCTGCTTCCTGCACATGTACCGCGTGACTCGCACGTCCAAAACGCAGCCACGGCAACGCGGTGCCTCATGAAATAAGAATGGTGAGACGGACAAAGACATGTGTGCAAGCAGTTAGTCCGGGGCGAGCAACACTTAGCAGGGCGCTGCGCACTACCCCGGGGTTCAGACCGAGTGTGAATGACCGGCGGTAAGAGGAGAGGGGCAGCCCCACACTCCCACCACTCAACCGGTGGCTGATTGATTAATGTTGTCGGGGCACGAGGGTCCCAGGAGAGGATGAGGAAGGCCGTGTGATATGTGGAAGGTTTTACAAGCAGCGGCGAGCTTGAAAGCCATGGGATGAGATCCCGGGCCAAGGGGCCGGAATGAGAAACCCAGCAGGAATGCGTTGACTTTCTCTTTTATTTTTTTATTTCTTCGTTTTCACCTTCCACCCCCTACTAAAGTTTGGGAGAACAGCTGCCGCCATAACTCTACTGTAAATATTTTCCCTGGCTCTGACACACAGCTGCATGGCACCCAGGCAGAGAGACGGCTACAACATGGGAACTTTCTTTAAAAAACACTTCAAGCAGTAGGAATATCATCTCTACACGCTCGCAAACTGCAGCTACTGACAATGAGGCCGTACTCAAAGCAATATTTATGCTCATTTGACCATAAAATAACCTGTTTCTTCCTCAGTAAGAAACAAAAGTACCGTATTTTCCGGATGATAAGCCGCATCCAGTAAACTTTGGAAGAAAAAAAATAACTTTTCATATATAAGCCGCACATATTTAGATAGAAATATTTTGTAAATGTTTTTTTACGTACCTTTATTTTTTCCAAACAGTGTCTGTGGCACGGCAGTAAAACGGCTGATCCAACAAAACAGAAACGTCATTGATGCCTTAATTAATCTTTAATAAGATGAATAAAATAATTTATGATGTTTAACACAATTCTTTTCCCCTTGTACTGTGTAAACATTTTGAGTTTGACCAGTTTCTGAAAGTAGATCATTTTAGTTCCTATTCTTTGCTTTAAATCGCTGTTAGCAAAGGAAAATCCACGGATTAACCAAACTTGTGTATAAGCCGCATCCACTAAACTCTAGAAGAAAAAAATTACATTTCATATATTAGTCGCACCGGACTGACTATAATCAGCATATATGCATTGTAAAATCAGATATTTACATAGAAAACACTTGCAAATGTTTATTTATGTACCTTCATTTTTTCCAAACGGTGCCTATAGCACGGCAGTAAAACGGCTGATCCAACAAAACAGAAACGTCATTGATGCCTTAATTCATCATTAATGAGATGAATAAGATTAATTAAGGATGTTCAACAGGATTATTTCCCCTTGTACTTTGTAAACATTTTGAGTTAGAACAGTTTCTGAAAGTGGAGTACATTGTATTATGTGCTTTAACTTGCTGTTAGCAGAGGAAAATCCACAGATTAGCCGCACTTGTGCATAAGCCACATGCACTCAATTCTAGAAAAAAAAAAATACATTTCATATATTAGTCGCACCGGACTATAAGCCACAGATAGATGTTGTGAAATGAGATTTTTATATAGAAAGATTTTTTAAATGTTTATTTATATACCTTAAATGTGTTCAAACAGTGCCTGTAGCAGGGCAGTAAAACGGCTGATCAAACAAAACAGAAAAGCCATTGATGCCTTAATTCATCTTTAAAGAGATAGATAAGATTAGTTTAGGATGTTTAACAGGATTATTTCCCCTTTATACTTTGTAAACATTTTGAGTTTGAACAATTTCTGAAAGTGGATCATTTGAGTTATTATTCTTTGCTTTAAATCGCTGTTAGCAAAGGAAAATCCACAGATTAGCCGCACTTTTGTATAAACCACATCCACTAAACTCTAGAAGAAAAAAAATGTAATTTCATATATTAGTCGCACCGGACTATAAACCGCGGATATACATTGTGAAATAAGATATTTACATAGAAAACACTTATAAATGTTTATTAATGTACCTTAATTGTTTACAAACGGTGCCTCTAGCATGGCAGTAAAACGGCTGTTCAAACAAAACAGAAAAGTAATTGATGCCTTAATTCATCTTTAATGAGATGAATAAGATTAGTTTAGGATGTTTAATAGGATTATTTCCCCCATGTACTTTGTAAACATTTTGAGTTCGAACAGTTTCTGAAAGTGGAGTACATTGCATTATTTGCTTTAACTTGCTGTTAGCAAAGGAAAATCCACAGATTAGCCGCACTTGTGTATAAACCGCATCCACTAAATTCTAGAAGAAAAAAATTAAATTTCCTATATTAGTCGCACCGGACTATAAGCCACAGATATACGTTGTGAAATTAGTTATTTATAGAGAAAACATTTGTAAATGTTTATTTATGTACCTTAATTGTTTACAAATGGTGCCTGTGGCATGGCAGTAAAACAGCTGATCCAACAAAACAGAAACGTCATTGATGCCTTATTTCATCTTTAATGAGATGAATAAAATAATTTATGATGTTTAACACAATTCTTTTCCCCTTGTACTTTGTAAACATTTTGAGTTCGACCAGTTTCTGAAAGTAGATCATTTTAATTATTATTCTTTGCTTTAAATCGCTGTTAGCAAAGGAAAATCCACAGATTAGCCGCACTTGTGTATAAACCACATCCACTAAACTCTAGAAGAAAAAAAATGTAATTTCATATATTAGTCACACCGGATTATAAGCCGCTGATATACATTGTGAAATAAGATATTTAAATAGAAAACACTTGTAAATGTTTATTTATGTACCTTAATTGTTTACAAACGGTGCCTCTAGCATGGCAGTAAAATGGCTGTTCAAACAAAACAGAAAAGTCATTGATGCCTTAACTCATCTTTAATGAGATGAATAAGATTAGTTTAGGATGTTTAACAGGATTTTTTCTACTTTTACTGTCTAAACATTTTGAGTTTGAACAGTTTCCTAAAGTGGAGTACATTGCATTATTTGTTTTAATTTGCTGTTAGCAAAGGAAAATCCACAGATTAGCCGCACTTGTGTATAAACCGCATCCACTAAATTCTAGAAGAAAAAAATTAAATTTCCTATATTAGTCGCACCAGACTATAAGCCACAGATACACGTTGTGAAATGAGTTATTTATAGAGAAAACATTTGTAAATGTTTATTTATGTACCTTAATTGTTTACAAATGGTGCCTGTGGCATGGCAGTAAAACGGCTGATCCAACAAAACAGAAACGTCATTGATGCCTTAATTCATCTTTAATGAGATGAATAAAATAATTTATGATGTTTAACACAATTCTTTTCCCCTTGTACTTTGTAAACATTTTGAGTTCGACCAGTTTCTGAAAGTAGATCATTTTAGTTCCTATTCTTTGCTTTAAATTGCTGTTAGCAAAGGAAAATCCACAGATTAACCGCACTTGGGTATAAGCCGCATCCACTAAACTCTAGAAGAAAATTTTTTTATTTCCTATATTAGTCGCACCGGACTGACTATAAGCAGCATATATGTATTGTAAAATAAGATATTTACATAAAAAACACTTGCAAAAGTTTATTTATGTTACTTCATTTTTTCCAAATGGTGCCTGTGGCACGGCAGTAAAACGGCTGTTCAAACAAAACAGAAAAGTCATTGATGCCTTAATTCATCTTTAACGAGACAAATAAGATTAGTTTAGGATGTTTAACAGGATTATTTCCCCCTTGTACTTTGTAAACATTTTGAGTTCGAACAGTTTCTGAAAGTGGATCATTTGAGTTATCATTCTTTGCTTTAAATCGCTGTTAGCAAAGGAAAATCCACAGGTTAGCCGCACCTGTGTATAAACCACATCCACTAAACTCTAGAAGAAAAAAAAATGTAATTTCATATATTAGTCGCACCGGACTATAAGCCGCTGATATACATTGTGAAATAAGATATTTACATAGAAAACACTTGTAAATGTTTATTTATGTACCTTAATTGTTTACAAACGGTGCCTCTGGCATGGCAGTAGAACGGCTGTTCAAACAAAACAGAAAAGTCATTGATGCCTTAATTCATCTTTAACGAGATAAATAAGATTAGTTTAGGATGTTTAACAGAATTATTTCCCCCTTGTACTTTGTAAACATTTTGAGTTCGAACAGTATCTGAAAGTAGATCATTTGAGTTTCTATTCCTTGCTTTAAATCGCTGTTAGCAAAGGAAAATCCACGGATTAACCGCACTTGGGTATAAGCCGCATCCACTAAACTCTAGAAGAAAAAAATTACATTTCATATATTAGTCGCACCGGACTGACTATAAGCAGCATATATGCATTGTAAAATAAGATATTTACATAGAAAACACTTGCAAAAGTTTATTTATGTACCTTCATTTTTTCCAAATGGTGCCTGTGGCACGGCAGTAAAACGGCTGATCCAACAAAACAGAAAAGTAATTTATGCCTTAATTCATCTTTAACGAGATAAATGAAATTAGTTTAGGATGTTTAACAGGATTATTTCCCCCTTGTACTTTGTAAACATTTTGAGTTTGACCAGTTTCTGAAAGTGGATCATTTGAGTTTCTATTCCTTGCTTTAAATCGCCGTCAGCAAAGGAAAATCCACAGCTTAGCTGCACCGTTGTATAAGCCGCAGGGTTCAGAGCTAATAGTCCGGAACAAAAAATACGGTACTCTTCAAGAAATGAAAAATGACAGCAAACAACAACTGAGAGTGGTTAGGACTCTACCTGCACTCGGGCCTCCGTGAGCTTGGTCCTCTGAGCCAGCTCCTCCCGGGTGTAGATGTCGGGGTAATGTGTCCTCTCGAAAGCCTTCTCCAGCTCCTCCAGCTGCTCGGCGGTGAAGGTGGTGCGACTGCGCCTCTGCTTCCTCTTCAGCGGCAAGTCGGGCTCCGAATCAACGTCGGAACCGTCGTCCGTGCGGCTACCTGAGGGGCCGAGAAGGGGGGCCGATGAGTGCGATCGTTTTATTTCAAGTCTTGCTCCAAGAATATTATCTTAATCTGTGGATATTTTGTCGATATACAGTAGAAGAGGCCCTAATGCGCAATCCTGCCTCTGAGGGAGGGGGGCAGAGGAAGTTAAGCGCTCCAGAGAGAGAACGGGGGTAGTCGGGTTAATCTGCACAGGCCACCTTGCTGCTCCTCGCCTCTGGTTGGCCCAGGGCATGCCGCTTAAACACAACACAAAAACACACAGCCGCAGTGTGTGCAGCATAATATCGCGGCAAAGCCCTGCTTGTGTTTGCGTCTGCTGTCATTAAGTGAATTAGAACACATTTTACACCACTTTTGAGGCATTCAACTAAGCCGAGTTTCCGCTCGAGGAACATAGATACGGGCACAAAGCTGCACAATCCGGGCCGACAGGGGAATTTTTTTTGACAGCGCCACCATTGCAACATTACCATTATAACTGCATTTAGAAAAATTGCATCATTTTCACCACCTCTGCACGTCTATTCAGACGGCATGGCCCCCTTTTCATTTCATGTCAGAAAATTCTTATTTTCATAATTTCCTCATTGAGACACTGACAAGGCGGCGGTGATGTGCCAGCGTTGCCGCGGGGCCCTGTTGGATTGCATCACGCGCAGTCCAGAAAAGTGTGGGAGAGGGAGAAGAAAGGGACGATGTGGAAGAAGAGCCACCGGAATCCCGCTTCTGACACCGCTCGGCTTCAATAAATGTATTTATTTTATTTTTTTTTAAAAAGCAGAAGAATGGTGACCTACAGCAGTGGTCCCCAACCACCCGATTGCAAATGAGACCCAAAAAAACTTCAATTAGGATGCACTTTATAGTCAAACAGCAAGTGTGTAAAAAGAGCAATACTTTAAATATTACAACTTTTTAGGGCTTAACATAAGACTACATTGAACATAAAGGCAAAGACTACTCCCTGACGGGGTAACACACCATAGTCATCTAACACACTACCGCCATCTAACGTCTTGTAATTGCAAAGTCTATATGAAATACTTGCAAATGAGACCCATAAAACTTCAATTACGATGCACCGTTATAATCAAACAGCAATTTTGTAAAAAGAGCAATACTTTAAATATTAACACTTTTTAGGGTGCAGCATAGGACTACATTGAACTTAATGGCAAAGACTACTCCCTGACAAGGTAACACACCGTAGTCTATGCACTACTGCCATCTAACGTCTTGTAATTGTAATTGCATGCAAAATCTGTATGTAATACTTGCAAATGAGACCCAGAAGCATGGAAAAACAATGTTTGGAAAATTGCTTAAAATGACTAAAATGTTATTAATTTTTGTTACTCATTACTTTGCCAAAGAGTAATCGAAATACAATTAGAATGACTAATAAATGTGATACATTTTTAGAGGAAGTAATTAGTGCCTTCATTTGTAAAACAAAAACTTAATTTATCTGGAAATCGGTACCATTGAGTACCAGTACCAATAACCAGGTTCTGGGAATTGGTACCGTATCGTTTCAAATGCAAAAGGTACCCATTCCTACACACATTACGCATTAAATTGGTACTGGGCCGCAGAATAATTTTTTAATGAATTTTTATTTAAAAAAAAAAATATATATATATATATATTTTTTTTTTTATTTTTTTTTTTTATTTTATTAAATCAACATAAAAAACACAATATACACTTACAATTAGTGCACCAACCACAAAAACCTCCCTTTCTTTGTCTTTTTCATGACAAAGAAAAAAAAAATAAATAAAAAAAGATTCCCCCCCCTCTCCCCTCCCCGGGCCGCGGGACAAATTATTAAGCGTTGACCGGTCCGCGGATACAAAAATGTTGGGGACCACTGACCTACAGTATAGTAATGTCATAGTACAGGGATTTGCAATCGGATTTTCTTGTCCTGGAACATGGCGGCATTCACACATTTAGGGATGGGTACCAAATTCGGTACTTTTAGTTTGCACCTCCGAGCACGGATTATTGTAAAATCGAACGGTGCCATACTTGGATAGCACGGTCGCTGTCAGGACTTTGACATGTTTTGCTTCTTCTACGCAAAGGATGATTTGCACGAGCGAGACGTGAATGTAAGTACTAGAGATGCGCGGTTTGCGGTCTCATCTGCGGAGTCCGCAGATAAACCGCGGGTCGGGCGGTTGACATGACGAAAAAACTGATTTTAATTAGATTCGGGCGGGTGGCGGTTGAACCATCCGGAAATATTTGATATACATGGTTCTGGGATCGGTATTCTTTGCCATTCAAAGAGCCATTTAAGACCCGTGTCATAAAGCGAAGAAGACAATAGGAGACGCTATTATTCTCTTGAATGACTGCCAGCAGTCACCCGGATAATACGTATTAGGGCGTGTTATGAAGCCATTAGCTTTGTCGCCTTCTACAACATGTACGATCTGCTTGTCAGTCCAGCATCATGTTGTGTGTGGCTTCTGTGGCAACACGCACACGACTGAGAGGCATACTGGGTGACACAGAGTACACTAATGGTTGTGGTATAAACAATTTTAACACTCTTAGTAATATGCGCCACAATGTGAAGCCACACCAATTAAGAACGACAAACGCATTTCGGGAGAACATTCTCACAGTAACACAACATAAACCCAACACAACAAATACCCAGAATCCTTTGTATTCATGACATGCCCTGACTATTTTATACACCCCGCTAGCAGCAAACTCCGCCACCTCCCCCCCGTGAGTCGGTAAGGTGGACGGGGCTGGAGGCGCGGGGGTGTAAAATATATTCAGGAATTGTCACGGATACAAAGGATTATGGGTATTTGTTGTGTTGCCTTTATGTTGTGTTACTGTGAGGATGTTCTCCCGAAATGTGTTTGTCCATCTTGTATTGTGTGGCTTCATAGCGTGGGGCATATTAGTAAGTGTTAAAGTTGTTTATATCACAACCATCAGTGTACTCTGTATCACCCAGTATGCCTTTCAATCTTGTACGTGTCATTGCGGAAGCTGCACACATGTTACCGGACCGACAATCGGTTCGTACATGTTGTTGAAGGTGTCAAAGGCAATGTCTTCACAGCACGCCCATATTCTTGTCATCAGGATGAACGTTATTGGATAGTCGCAAGAACATTAGCGGCTCCAATTTCCTGTATTACTCTGTGAAACAGGTTTAAATAGCTCCGTGAGTAGTAAAGGCGGCCGACCTCTGATATGTTTCAGCGGGCGGTTGGCGGGCCGGTACGGTCCTGATAAAATGTTGGTTCGGGTGAACGGCGGGTGGATGACGACTTTGGTGATGCGGTTATGGATGATATAATTGCCTATCTCTAGTAAGTACGTATTGTTTTATTTATACACTATAATACAAAACAGGGAAAACAAAGGGCGCGCTCGGTGGCGGATAATAATCTATACTATAACTTCAAACAAAAACAGCACAATGGCATGACTATCTACAAATAAACAGAATATACTATCAAAGGCACAAAGCAAACCAAAAACTTGCACTGAGGCATAAATACAAAAAGTCTTACGTGGCGTGGTCACACAATAAACAGCGTGGCAAGGCATGAGGGTCCGGCAAGGAAGGGTAGGGGCGTGGTCATGAGGGTTCAATACAATCCAATAGGTAAAGTAGCCAGGCCGAGGAACAGAAAACAAATTACTTAAATAGTGGCTATGGTGATGAAAAACAGGTGTGGGGCTGCGGGCAGGGCGTGACTTGGAGACCAGGTGGAAATTAATGAGTAACTATGGAAACAAACAAAACCAGGAAGTGCAAAACGGGAAAGAAGAGTCCAAAAACAAAACATAACATGATCAAACATAAAACTGATTTACAAACGTGACAGTCGCAGACTCAAACACTTGTCGGGCAAACAATCACTGAGAGCAGACTTGGTCAAACTGCATCTAAGTAAGGTTGCTATTTGTCATGCTAACAAAGTAAGTATTCCCGAAAGAAAATGTTCGAACGTACAGACAGTCTACACTGGCGCTAAAAATGCGCTAGCTCGATGCTAATTTGCACTGATTAGCACTGGTGATAACACATGCCGATTTTGAAACCTCCAAATTTTGTGACCAAAACTTAAAAATTAGGATGATCATTGCAATCAAACCGTAAGAGTGTAATAAGTACAATACTTTAAGTATGAACACTTGTTAGGACCCAACATAAGACCACGTTGAACTTAATGGCAAAGACTACTCCCTGACTGGGTAAATGGGCTATACTTGTATAGCGCTTTTCTACCTTTTTTAAGGAACTCAAAGCGCTTCAACATTATTTCCACATTCACCCATTCACACACACATTCACAGGCGCTTAACAGGACCCATCAGAACCAAGGGAGAAGTGTCTTGCTCAAGGACACAACGGATGTGACTAGGATGGTAGAAGGTGGGGATTGAACCAGGAACCCTCAGGCTCCTGGCACAGCCACTCTCCCAACTGCGTCACGCCGTCCCTCTTACCCGTCACTGGGTAACACACGAAAGACTATACACTACTGCCATCAAACGTCTTGTAATTGCAATTGCATGCAAAGTCTATGTAATACTTGCAAATGAGACCCAAAAAAACGTCAATTAGGATGCACGTTATAATCAAACAGCAAGTCTGTAAAAGGAGCAATACTTTAAATATCAACACTTTTTAGGGCGCAACATAAGACTACATTCAACTTAATGGCAAAGACTACTCCCTGACTGGATAACACAGCATAGTCTATACACTACTGCCATCTAATGTCTTGTAATTGCAATTGCATTCAAAGTCTGTATGTAATACTTGCAAATGAGACCCAAAAAACTTCAATTAGGATGCACGTTACAATCAAACAGCAAGTCTGTAATAAGTACAACACTTTAAATATTACAACTTTTTAGGGCTTAACATAAGACTACATTCAACTTAATGGCAAAGACTACTCCCTGACCGGGTAACACACCATAGTCTATGCACTACTGCCATCACTTTCCCAAAGAGTAATCAAAATACAATTAGAATTACTAATAAATGTAATACATTTTTAGAGGAAGTAATTAGTGCATTCATTTGAAAAACAAAAACAAAAACTTAATGTGCCTGGAAATCGGTACAATTGAGTACCAGTATCGATTCCCAGGTACTGGGAATTGGTACCGTATCGATTCAAATGCAAAAGGTACCCATTCATACACACATTACGCATTAAATGAAGGACAGCAAGCGTAACTGTCCATAATTTCCATTGACAAATACAGTGCGGGCCAATCTTTCTAGTCTTGGCTTAGCAATATTGTGCACTGGCAAAAAAAACCCCAAAAAACTCTAAACTTTTCTTTTGGGAAAACTTGACCTTCCCGGTAAAATACGTAAAAGACGAAAACAACGTTCAGTCGAGATGAGGAGTTGGGCAAAAAGGAACTTTCCTTTCCTTATTGACTCACTTACTCACTACCATAGTGGTTAGCCGCCCTGAGATCGGTAGGTTGTGAGTTCAATTCCCGGCTGAGTCATACCAAATACTATAAAAATGGGACCCTGCTTGGCACTCAGCATCAGGGGTTGGAATTGGGGATTAAATCACCAAAAATGATTCCTGGGCGCAGCCACCGTTGCTGCTCACTGCTCCCCTCACCTCACCTCCCAGGGGGTGATCAAGGGTGATGGGTCAAATTTAGAGAATAATTTCGCCATACCTAGTTTGTGTGTGACAATCATTGGTACTTTAACTTTAGCGTTTAAATAAAACACACTAAACTACACTAAAACTTACACACAAAAGCGCAACTCTGTTCAAACTGGGACCGTTGTACTTATCTGCATTGTCTAGTAAATATAATTTCATATTATAAATATTTTTTTTTCCTGGAGAATTATTTTCTTGTAGTATTATGATATTAAACAAATAATTCAAACCAACTATCTTTTTATACCCAAACAGTGATTTTAAAGGCCTACGGAAATTAGATGTTTTATTTAAACGGGGATAGCAGGTCCATTCTATGTGTCATACTTGATCATTTCGCGATGTCGCCATATTTTTGCAAAAAGGATTTAGTAGAGAACATCGACGATAAAGTTCGCAACTTTTGGTTGCTAATAAAAAAGCCTCGCCTTTACCGGAAGCAGCAGACAATGTGCACGTGACGTCACTGGTTGTAGAGCTCCTCACATCCTCACATTGTTTACAATCACAGCCAGCAGCAGCTAGAGCTATTCGGACCGAGAAAGCGACAATTTCCCCATTAATTTGAGCGAGAATGAAAGATTCGTGGATGAGGAAATTTAGAGTGAAGGACTAGGAAAAAAAAAAAAAAAGGCGATTGCAGTGGGAGCGATTCAGATGTTTTTAGACACATTTACTAGGATAATTCCGGAAAATCCCTTATCTGCTATTGTGTTGCTAGTATTTTGGTGAGATTAAATAGCACCTGAAAGTCGGAGGGGTGTGGCCACGGGTGTGTTGACGCCGGAGTCTCTAAGGGAAGTCACAGCAGCTGCAGCAGGACGGAAGCTCCGCTGATGTCTCCGGTAAGAGGCGATTTATTACCACAATTTTCTCCCCGAAAATTGCCGGTTGACATGTGGTCGGGATCCATGTTCACTTTACTGCTCTGATCAATAGTAAAGCTTCATCTTTGGGAATTTTAAACAAGGAAACACCGGCTGTGTTTTTGTGGTTAAAGGCTAAAAAGCTTCCCACCTCCATCTTTCTTCTTTGACTTCTCCATTATTAATTGAATAAATTGCAAAAGATTCAGCAACACAGATGTCCAGAATACTGTGTATTTATGCGATTAAAGCAGACTACTTATAGCTTGGATCGGGCTGGAAAATAATGTCCGCTACAACCGGTGACGTCAAACGCACGCGTCAACATACCGTGACGTTTTCAACACGACACTTCGCCGGGAAATTTAAAATTGCAATTTAGTAAACTAAAAAGGCCGTATTGGCATGTGTTGCAATGTTAATATTTCATCATTGATATATAAACTATCAAACTGCGTGGTCGGTAGTAGTGGGTTTCAGTAGGCCTTTAAGACCGAGGGACATACCCAACCCTGATTATGGCGGACTGTTACACCCCGGATCACCTGGCCACTTCCTTCCTCGCGCTTAAGTCATCGTTTCCGTTTCCAAGCTCACTTGAGCGGCATCTTTCGACACGAGTGGACAAAAGAATACTCCAACGTAGCCTTCCGAATAACAACTGTGAGAACAAAAGAGCAACAGAGCTGGCAGCGTCTCAAGGCCAGCTCCAGAGTTTAATTAAACAAGGAATTAGGGGATTATATGGGGACTATCATCACAGGCCACTCCACCAGCCTTCCACCAACATTTTTTTTTTTCGTCCCCCCCGAGCTCGCGCTCCACGATTCTCCGCGGATTACACGTGGCCGCCGGACATGAGGCCGCATTCATTAAATCAATTCTTCAGTCTTATCCTTTTTAATAAAGATTGATTCTTAAAACGAGCGCCGGGGGGGCACCCTTGAACATACAAAAGTTGAATATGTACATACACCGCGTATCCCTTTGTTGGTTTTCGCCGGGATGCGCATGTCCAAGTCGACACTTGAGACCGCTTCCCAAGGTCACACCGGCGTCCTACAAGGCGGTGACGTCGTCCCCTTCTTTGATTTTAGCCTTTTTTTTTTCCCCGAGCGCAGACTTTACTTTGCTCGGGAACCCGTGGCGGCCCCCGGGTGTCACATTCAGACCTGCCAGCGGGGGGAAATGACTGATAACCCTCGACAGCTGATAGCATGTACTGCAACTCTCCATTAAGCCCTGCAGAGCCAACACATCTGCTCTTAAACATGAACCACAAGCAAAAGGTCAACAGTCCTGCCTGTAATGAGGAGTAAGGGGGGGTGGGGGTGGGGGCTGTTTATTACGTGGTACAACACAATGCATGCACAGCCCAGCTGGGACTCGGAAGTGTCTAGGCCTCCTCTGCCAAGGCCGACGATTATATGCAGAGAAATTAATGAAAACCTAGGATTCAACTGGAAAATGTGTTATTCATTATCGAGACTCAAAAGTGATACTGTTGTGCTCCAAACCTTAAAGGCCTACTGAAACCCACTACTACCGACCACGAAGTCTGATAGTTTATACATCAATGATGAAATATTAACATTGCAACACATGCCAACATGGCCGGGTTAGTTTACTAAATTGCAATTTTTTGTTTCGCGCAATGTATCCTGTGGAAAACGTCGGTATGATGACGCGTGCGCGTGACGTTTCTGATTGTGTCACAACTTGGCTTGGATTCAAGTTGTTTCTTCGATGCAGAGAATGATTTGCACGGGCGAGACGTGACTGTGAGTACATCGTTGTTTATTTAAACACTATAATAAAAAAATAAACAAACTAAGGGCGCTCACAAGGAGGTACAGACACTTGACTAGGAACAAACAAAAGACTAGCAGAAATGCTGCAAACTACTAACATGAAACAAAAACACTTGCTCGATTGGCATGAATAATAATAAACTATAAACAAAACTAGCACAATGGCATAAATACAAAAACTATGGACGAGGGCATGAAGGAAGTGCAGCATGGGTAGCGTGTGTGAAGATCCCAGAATGAAGACAAGAAAAAGAGTGACTTAAGTAGCTAGGATAATTAGTGAAAACAGGTGTGAGGCTGAGGACAGGGACGTGACATGACAGGTGAAAAGTAACGAGTTGGCATGGAGACGAAAACAAACCAGAAAGTGCCAAGACAGAACTTAAATGTCCCAAAAAAACTAAACATAACCTGACCAAAACCAAAACATAAACTTACAGGCGTGACGGATTGTAGCGGACATTTTGTTCGAGCCCGAGCCCAGCTATAAGTCGTCTGCTTTAATTGCATAATTACACGGTATTCTGGACATCTGTGTTGCTGAATCTTTTTGCAATGTGTTCAATTAATAATGGAGACGTCAAAGAAGAAAGATGGGAAGCAATGTATCGCGGCCGCCTTTCGCAACACGAACACAGCCGATATTTCCTTGTTTACATTCCCGAAGGTGAAGCTTTACTATGGAACAGAGCTGTCAAGCGAACATGGTTCTCTAACACATGTCAACCGGCAGGTTTCGGTGAGAAAATTGTGGTAATAAGTCGGCTCGTACCGTAGACATGAGCGGAGCTTGCGTCGTTCTTTGTGCACCTGTTCTTGGGATGCAACTTAGTATTCTTCTTCCTCCAAACACGACGAGTTGAGTTTACAGCAAAAGTTCTATTTTGGTTTCATCTGACCACATGACATTCTCCAAATCCTATGCTGTATCATCCATGTATCCATTTTGGTATAAACTCAACTCGTCGTGTTTGGAGGAAGAAGAATACTGAGTTGCATCCCAAGAACATCATACCTACTGTGAAGCATGGGGGTGGAAACATCATGCTTTGGGGCGTTTTTTCTGCTAAGGGTACAGGACGATTGATCCGTGTTAAGGAAAGAATGAATGGGGCCATGTATCGTGAGATTTTGACCCCAAACCTCCTTCCATCAGTGAGAGCTTTGAATGGTTGACCAAATACTTATTTTCCACCATAATTTACAAATAAATTATTTAAAATTCCTACAATGTGAATTCCTGGATTTTTTTTTCCACATTCTGTCTCGCACAGTTGAAGTGTACCTATGATGAAAATTACAGACCTCTGTCATTTTAAGTGGGAGAACTTGCACAATCGGTGGCCGACTTAATACTTTTTTCCCCCATTGTAATTACGGGTTTGCAAAAAAATATTTTTAACCCAAAAAGGTGAAATTACATCATCTCCCACGCCACACCAGACTGTATTTCAGTGGTTGGAAAAACACTGCACTCCAACCTGTTCAAAAGTTAAAAAGTGCACATGCTGGGCTGGTTGACAACCTCCTATAAAAGGAACACTGCTTTGTAAATGGTACGGCCAAACGGTTTAGGTAATCAATCACACACTAAAAACTACGTAAAACAAACTTATGCCACAGGGAGTCTGAAGGCACAAACAGTCTATTTGCCACCGAATGAACACATATTTCATCATGGCGTCTTCTTTTACTTTTAATCCGCTCCCTCATGTGCCAAGGCTAATAATAATCAGCAAACAACAGTCCCGCGGGGGTGTCGGGACCGATTGGTTAATGGTCGGCTCTGCAACAAAAAGGTACATACTGATTAGACCTTTCGCATAATACCGCCGCTCTAAGGCTCGGTGGGCTGTTTGTGAACCCCCCCCCAGCGTCCCCGGCTCGTTACCTAGGGTCCAATTAGAATGTAATTATGAGCCATCCAGTGGGCATGATTACTACTCTCCTCCTGGGGCCCCTTAAGGCCCCCTAAAACACACATACACACCCCCCCGCCTGCATTGATTTTCAAACGCCGGTCAGGGCTTTGTGAAGCTAAGTGCTTGATTAAGACGGAGAATGAGTTGACGCTACCTCGAATTAAAAAATGTCATGATAGTGGAAAAAAAATACCTTTAATACCAACACCTTTGAGCGATCATGGATATTCCACTTTTACGCTGTGTACTTTCCAGTGACGTGCGGTCAGGGGAGGCAGGGGAGGCAGTGCCTCACCTGTGATCATGCAAAGAAATAAAAAGTACAATGATAAAATAATTGTAATTGTTTGTTTTTAATTTTCATTTAGCTTCACCAATTTGGATAATTGTTTTCTTCAAAATCGCTGAATTTTCGCAATCCCTAGTAAACTTCTCTGTCTGCCGTGCGGCCAGAGCGGGTTCTTGTCCGGTGTGTTGCTGAGCGTTCAAAATGGCAGAGAAAAAAGTCTGAGGTGAGGCAAACAGTTCTCGTGCCTCACCCTTTTGTGGGTTCTTCCGAGGATGTTGTAGTCGTAATGATTTTTAACAGTCTTTGGTATGACTCGGCCGGGGTTTGAACTCACGACCTACCGATCTCAGGGCGGACACTCTAACCTAGACTGAATTTTTCTCACCTTTTTTTGGCAGACCCAACAGCAATCTTGTTCTGTCTCCTTCTAATGTTTGTCTGCTTTTGAATGGGATTGTGCCGAAAATCTTCATTTCCCCTGGGGGTTTATTAAAGTATTTCTGATATGTTACTAACTTTTGTGCAGAATATCCTTGAAAACAGGAGAGTGCTCCTGTAACTCGAACAAAATAAATTGCCTAAAATCAAATATACTCCCCTAATTTTATTACAGGGGTCGGGAACCTTTTTGGCTGAGAGAGCCATTTAGGCCAAATATTTTAAAATGTATTTCCGTGAGAGCCATTTAATATTTGTTAACACTGAACACAACTACCGTATTTTTCGGACTATAAGTCGCAGTTTTTTTTCATAGTTTGGCCGGGGGTGCGACTTATACTCAGGAGCGACTTACGTGTGAAATATTGCCATATTTTTGCTGAAAGGATTTAGTAGAGAAAATCGACGATAAAGTTTGCAACTTTTGGTCGCTAATAAAAAAGCTTTGCCTGTACCGGAAGTAGCAGACGATGTGCGCGTGACATACTGGGTTGTAGAGCTCCTCACATCCTCACATTGTTTACAATCATGGCCACCAGCAGCGAGAGCGATTCCGACCGAGAAAGCGACGATTTCCCCATTAATTTGAGCGAGGATGGAAGATTTGTGGATGAGGAAAGTGAGAGTGAAGGACTAGGGAAAAAAAAAGACTAGACAGTGGGAGCGATTCAGATGTTATTTGACAAATTTACCCAGGATAATTCTGAAAAATTATCTGCTTATTGTGTTACTTGTGTTTTAGTGAGATTTTATGGTCGTACCTGTACAACCTGAAAGTCGTCCCCGCATCTTTCTTCAGCACCAGTCGAAACACGATCTTCCGAAATGATCACTGCATCATACACTGTACTTTGTCTGTGTGTGTGTGTGTGTGTGTGTGTGTGTGTGTGTGTGTTCCAATCCAATAGCAATAGTGTGCGGCAAGAAAGTGGCGTAAACCTGGCACTTTTGTCAACGGAATTTGGCACAGCAGGGGGAAAAAAAGGCGGAGAGTGTGGCCTCTTTGATAGGCGCAGGAAGAACGACGCAAGCTCTCCGTTCATGTCTACGGTAAGAGCCGACTTATTACCACCATTTTCTCACCGAAACCTGCCGCTTGACATGTGGTAGGGAACCGTGTTCTCTTGACTGCTCTGTTTCATAGTAAAGCTTCAACATCATCTTTCGGGAATCTACACAATGAAACACCGGCTGTGTTTGTGTTGCTAAAGGCAGCCGCAATACACCGCTTCCCACCTACAGCTTTCTTTGACGTCTCCATTATTCATTGAACAAATTGCAAAAGATTCAGCAACACAGATGTCCATATTACTGTGTAATTATGCGATGAAAACAGACGACTTATAGCTGGGAACGGTGCTGGAACAAAAGGTGCGACTTATACTCAGGAACGACTTACGTGTGAAATTATTAACACATTACCGTAAAATATCAAATAATATTATTTAGCTCATTCACGTAAGAGACTAGACGTATAAGAGTTCATGAGATTTAGCAATTAGGTGTGACAGATTGTTTGGTAAACTTATAGCATGTTCTATATGTTATAGTTATTTGAATGACTCTTACCATAATATCTTACGTTAACATACCAGGCACCTTCTCAGTTGGTTATTTATGTGTCACATAACGTACACTTATTCAGCTTGTTGTTCACTATTTATTTATTTTAAATTGCCTTTCAAATGTCTATTCTTGGTGTTGGGTTTTATCTAATAAATTTCCCCATAAAATGCGACTTATACTCCAGTGCGACTTATATATGGATTTTTTCCTTCTTTATTATGCATTTTCAGCAGGTGCGACTTATACTCCGGAGCGACTTATACTCCGAAAAATGCTGTAAATGTCTGCATTTTTAAGTAAGACCAACATTTATAGAGTATAATATGTCACACACTCGCATGGCAGCAGTTGTGGCGACCCCAAAACGCAGGAACCAGGAGAGCGAAGAGCAGGTATGATGCTTTTTAATACAATCAACAGAGGAGAATGAAGCAGTCTTGTGTGTGGAGTTCTAAACAATAGTCAATCTTTGAGCCCTGAGGAGCGCGTGAGACAAGCATAAATAGAAACATGCTGATTGGCAGTAGGTGCGGACTGGCTGCCAATCAACAGCAGGTGAGGGGGAAAAAAACAGTGCCTAGTTTGACAAGCAGGAAATGGAAACAAAATAAGAGCACTGATGGGAAGTAAATACAAAACAAAAGAAGCTCAAACAGAAAGTAAGTGATGGATCGTCACATAAGTCTGTTATTCTTTTTAATAACATTGTTATTCTGAAGCTCACTGATGATAAATAAAATACTTCTTGAACAGGTGCAGTAAAACAGTGGTTTCCAACCTTTTTTCAGTGATGTACCCCCTGTGAACATTTTTTTAATTCAAGTACCCCCTAATCAGAGCAAAGCATTTTTGGTTGTAAAAAGAGATATAGAAGTAAAATACAGCACTATGTCATCAGTTTCTGATTTATTAAATTGTATAACAGTGCAAGATATTGCTCATTTGTAGTGGTCTTTCTTGAACTATTTGGAAAAAAAGATATACAAATAACTAAAAACTTTGTTGAAAAATAAACATGTGATTCAAATATAAATAAAAATTTCTACACATAGAAGTAATCATCAACTTGAAGTGCCCTCTTTGGGGATTGTAAGTGTTAATTCTAAACATTTATTCACAAAAAAAAGAAATCTTTAGCTGTCAACACTGAATATTGCATTGTTGCATTTCTTTTCACAGTTTATGAACTTACATCCATATTTTGTTATAGCATTATTCAATAAATATATTCATAAAGGATTTTGGAAATGTTGCTATTAGAATATTTTTAAAAATCTCACATACCCCCTGGCATACCTTCAAGTACCCCCATGGGTACGCCTGCCCCTATTTGAGAACCACTGCGGTAGAAAACAGATGGATGGATTTAAAATGTAAGAGAATGTTTTATATTTTCAACGTTACTTTTTAACACTGTGATTACCAGCGGAATTATCAATTACTTGGGCGGTATAGCTCGGTTGGTAGAGTGGCCGAGCCAGCAACTTGAGGGTTCCAGGTTTGATTCCCGCTTCCGCCATCCTAGTCACTGCCGTTGTGTCCTTGGGCAAGCCACTTTACCCACCTGCTCCCAGTGCCACCCACACTGGTTTAAAAGAATGTAACTTAGATATTGGGTTTCACTATGTAAAGCGCTTTGAGTCACGAGAGAAAAGCGCTATATAAATATAATTCACTTCACTAATTCACTTATCATGTTAAACAATGTCAGCTATGATTTTTCTGAGAGCCAGATGCAGTCATCAGAAGAGCCACAGGTTCCCTACCCCTGCTTTATTAACTCCTACTGAAATGAGATGTTCTTATTTAAACGGGGATAGCAGGTCCATTCTATGTGTCATACTTGATCATTTCGAGATATTGCCATATTTTTGCTGAAAGGATTTAGTAGAGAACATTGACGATAAAGTCGCAAGTTTGGTCGCTAATAAAAAAGCCTTGCCTGTACCGGAAGTCGCAGACGATGACGTCACCTGTGTGAGGGCTCCTCACATCCTTACATTGTTTTTAATGGGAGCCTCCTACAAAAAGAGCTATTCGGACCGAGAAAACGACAATTTCCCCATTAATTTGAGCGAGGATGAAAGATTTGTGGCTGAGGATATTGATAGCAAAGGATTAGAAAAAAATTAATAAATAAAGTTTAAAAAAAAAAAGGCGATTGCATAGTGAGCGATTCAGATGTTTTTAGACACATTTACTAGGATAATTCCGGAATATCCATTATCTGCTTATTGTTTTCATAGTGTTTTAGTGAGATTTTAAAGATTGTAAAGACATACCTCGGGGTCGGGTGGCTGCGGTGGACACGCAGTGTCTCAGAGAGAAGCCGAGGAGCCAATCTCACAGCTGCCCTTTTTGACATGACAGCTGCTCTCCCGTCCAAAGGCAAAACCTAGTAACTCACTTCTAGCCGATTTTGAGAAAACAAAGGAAAATCATTCTATCTTGATTCTGTCTTACAAAGATCTACAAAGTCATCAGACGTATAGATGTTTTCTTGAGCTTTCATTTTCTTGCCGATTGAATCTGCTCTCATGAACGTGTGCCCTTTCTCCAGATATTTTATCACAATCTCGGGTGGGCCCCATTCTGCGTTTGCACATTGGGGCAAGAGCCGAGTGCAGCGTCCAGTTTTTATTTTGACTTCCACAGTTATCTGCCCAAAAGAGTATGCAAGGGGAAGAATCAAGAACAATATATTTAATGAAGGTGCTTCCAACGTCCTGGGCCAATCTTCCAAATATCCCCTCGTGCCATAATATCACATAATCAGGTTGACCGTCGGCCCCCATTCGTGCAAATGTGTCATTAAAGACTATAAGGCGACTGACAAAGAAGCTCCGATTGGTCTCTTGAGATACTAGGTTTTTCTGTTGTATCTACGCGGTTATGTGGTAGTTGCTAGGTCCTGCCATGCGCGTAACAGCTTACTTACGGAACAAATTACAATATCGCATACACTAATGGAAAGCATATCACCTAGGAACTCCAGAATTATTATCAGCTCAGTTTTGACCAAAATTGAGTTACTGGGTTTTGCCTTTGGACGGGAGTGCTGCAGGACGACGAATAATCCACTGATGTCTCCGGTAAGATATATATCACAATTTCCCCATCCAAAAACATGCTGGTTGACGTAGAGAAAACATGTTCGCTTGACCGCTCCGCTTCACAACAAACAAAGAAACGCCGGCTCTGTCTCGGTGCTAAAGACAGCTGCCATCCACCGCTTTCCACCAACAGCATTCTTCTTTGACGTCTCCATTATTAAATGAACAAATTGCAAAAGATTCAGCAACACAGATGTCCAAAATATTGTGTAATTACGCCACGAACAGAGACGAATTTTAGCCGTGTTTGCGTCACACCGCGGTGAGGGAAGTCTTGTTTGTTTTTCTGTCTTGTGATCTATGTATTTTATTTTGAAAAGCTACCCTCTTGTTTCAGATCACGGGTCCTTCCTCTTGTGTCACCAGTCTGACGTCATCCTTGATTCCTGATTGTTTCCACCTGTTCCCCATCACTCCCACATCCTATTTAAGCTCACTTCTCCGTTTGTCCTTTGCCAGATCATCTCGTCTATCGTGCCTTCTAGCGTCCATGTTCACGTCCAAGTCCACGTCCTTGAGTCCCTCCTTGCCTTGCTCCTGTTTTTTCTTCTTCTCCCTAATTTTTGATCATAGGAGTTATTTTTTTGCTGAAATTTTGAGTTTACTTTTTTCCTCCTTCGAACGTCCTTGGTTTTCCTTCGTCGACCTAATTGGTGAGTTTTTTGTTATCCCAAATTTCGTTTTATTTCCTCATTGATTGAGTGATTTTTTCTTTTATTCATTAATATTGTATTTGTATATATTATTAGAGTTTATTTTTCCTCCGGTTGAGCGCTTTTTGTTCATTCTTCTTGATATTCTATTTTTGTTAGGTTATTTTCTTAAAGTAGTATTCCTCATTTTTTGGAGTGATTTTTTGAGTTAAGGGTCTATCCTCGGATTTAGTTTCCGTACATTGTATATACAGGTGCTGTTCATATTATTAGAATATCATGAAAAAGTTGATTTATTTCAGTAATCATATTCAGAACGTGAAACTTACATATTTATCAATTCATTAGACACATAGTGATATATTCGAAATGTTTATTTCTTTAAATTTCGACGATTAGTACTGACAATTACAGAAAATCCAAAATTCAGTATCTCAGAAAATTAGAATATTAGTTGGTACGACTAGTACCAAAGAATATTTTTTAGAAATGTGGGCCAACTGAAAAGTATGAACATGTAAAGTTTCAGCATGTACGGCAATCAATACTTAGTTGCAGCTCTTTTTGCCTGAATTGCTGCAGCAATACGGCCTGGCATGGAGTCAACCAGTCTGTTGCACTCCTCAGGTCTTATGAAAGCCCAGGTTGCTTTAATAGTGGCCTTCAGCTCTTCAGCATTGTTGGGTCTGGCATCTGGCATCTTCCGCTTCACAATACCCCATAGGTTTTCTATGGGGTTAAGGTCAGGTGAGTTTGCAGGCCAATCAAGAACAGGGATACCATGGTCCTTAAACCAGGTACTGGTAGATTTGGCACTGTGTGCAGGTGCCAAGTCATGTTGGAAAATGAAATCTTCACCTCCATAAAATTGGTCCGCGGCAGGCAGCATAAAGTGTTCTAAAACTTCCTGGTAGACTGCTGCATTGACCCTAGACCTCAGGAAACACAGTGGACCAACACCAGCAGATGACATGGCACCCCAGACCATTACCGATTTTAGAAATTTGACACTGGACTTCAGGCAACGTGGATTCTGTGCCTCTCCTGTCTTCCTCCAGACTCTGGGACCTTGATTTCCAAAGGAGATAGAAAATTTACTTTCATCTAAAACATAACTTTGGACCACTCAGCAGCAGTCCAGTCCTTTTTGTCTTGAGCCCAGGCGAGACGCTTTTGACGTGGTCTCTTATTCAAGAGTGGCTTTTACACAAGGAATGCGACAGCTGAAGCCCATATCTTGCATACGTCGGTGCGTGGTGGTTCTTGAAGCACTGACTCCAGCTGCAGTCCACTCTTTGTAGATCTCCCCCACATTTTTTAATCGGTTTTGTTCGACAATCCTCTCCAGGGCGCGGTTATCCCTCTTGCTTGTACACTTTTTTCTACCACATCTTTGTCTTCCCTTCGCCTCTCTATTAATGTGCTTGGACACAGAGCTCTGGGAACATCCAACCTCTTTGGCAATGACCTTTAGTGTCTTGCCCTCCTTCTTTAAAGTATCAATGGTCATCTTTTGGACAGTTGTCAAGTCAGCAGTCTTCCCCATGATTGTGTGTCATACAGAATCAAAACGAGAGACCTTTTAAAGGCTTTTCCAGGTGTTTTGAGTTAGTTAGCTAATTAGAGTGTGGCACCAGGTGTCTTCAATATCTGACCTTTTCACCATATTCTGATTTTCTGAGATGTTGAATTTAGGGTTTTCATTGGTTGTCAGCTATAATCATCTCCTTTTTGGCAAAAAACACTTGATTGTCCCCAACCGATACACCTGTGTATCAGTTGGGGACATCTGCTTGGGATGGTTTCCTGTGGACGGGACTCTCGCTACTGTCTTGGATCCGCTTTGAACTGAACTCTCGCGGCTGTGTTGGAGCCACTATGGATTGAACTTTCACAGTATCATGTTAGACCCGCTCGACATCCATTGCTTTCGGTCCCCTACAGGGGGGGGGGTTTGCCCACTTCTGAGGTCCTCTCCAAGGTTTCTCATAGTCATAGTCAGCATTGTCACTGGCGTCCCACTGGGTGTGAGTTTTCCTTGCCCTTTTGTGGGTTCTTCCGAGGATGTCGTAGTCGTAATGGTTTGTACAGTCCTTTGAGACATTTGTGATTTAGGGCTATATAAATAAACATTGATCGAATGATGATTGATTGATTGAAATGTATCAGTCTGTTTGGAATGAATGTATACATTCTACAATTTTAACTTTCTAAACGGAATTAATGAAATAAATCAACTTTTTCATGATATTCTAATAATATGACCAGCACCTGTATTTTTGTGAAATACTTTTTTTTTACCGGAGGTTAAAAGTTATTTCAAAATAAAAGCTGTTATTTTTGGAAACTTCCTCTCTGCATCTGGGTCCTCTCATTTCCAAGTCGTAACAGTTTGGTGCCGCGCTAATATTTCCTTACAGTCCGTGACGTCACGTGTACACGTCATGATTTATCGCAAATTGCAATTTAGTCAACTAAAAAGGCCGTATCGGCATGTGTTGCGATGTTAATATTTCATCATTGATATAAAAACTATCAGACTGCGTGGTCGATATAGTAGTGGGTTTCAGTAGGCCTTTAAATGCGACAAATAAGCTCCTGCCAGGTATTTCAGTTCCGCCGTAAACCGCCATAGGCTCTCCGTGACACGGAAGCCCACAATGACCTCCCTATCGGTCTCACCTTTCTGCTCGCTATCCAAGACGCCGGGACAAAAAACAGACAGGGCTTTGGCAGCACGGTATTAGCTCATAATGGCTCATTTTTGAAAAGCATATTAGTTCCAGCATAATTACGACGAGGCCTCACGCTCTGTATGTGTGTGTGTGTGTGTGTTGCAGGCATTCACAGGACCAGCCTGTGAGCACCGAGTCACACCAGTTGATTGACAGCAGATTTAGCTGAAAATGTTGCTTGTGTGTTTATTTTTTTTTTTCTACACCCCACAGGACAAAAATAACACGGCGTCTTTTCTCCCCGCCTTTTTATGTCGACTTGTTTATTTTCGTGCCTACCTTTTGTCGTGCCTTGATACCGCAATTATACTTTTTGTCAGTCACAGGGACGAGGGGAGGGGGGGGTGATTATCAAAAGGCCTAATTATGCAAACAGGCCGCAGATAAGCGATGGGATCTGCTATCTGTGACATGCATCTGTCTCTGTGCTGTCTCCGCCGCTCCGGGCCTGTATATAAACACGCCTGCCTGTCCCGGGGACCGCGAGGGATTCCAGCGCGACAACGGCGGCGGAGTGAGCGAGAGCGGAGGGATGTTTTGGGGGGGGGGGGGTGGAGAGTCGGTGGGGGTGCGGCAACATCAAATAACTAACAACTTCCCCCCCCGATTTGCATTTTTGGGGAGAATGGCATCGCCGCTTAACGCACGTCTCACCGCCCGCTCCATCCCAAAGGGGCTGGCGAAGTGAAAGGAGGCCCGGGAGTGCCCGATGCACCCCTGATAGGAAGCTTATGTGACGCGAGATCAGCGATTAGGAGACGATTTTTGGCCATGAAGAAGCTCCCGAGGTGATCCGAAACTAAAAACAAAACTGTGCTGCGTTAAAGCGCTTTAAGTGTGCTGAACTACTTAACCATCGCTTTGCAGCAGGCACTTTATTAGGTACACCTGCCCCATCAAAACCTCAGATTAAAAAACTAAGAAACTATTCTCTTCTTTATAGTTTATTTAAAGGCCTACTGAAACCCACTACTACCAACCACGGAGTCTGATAGTTTATACATCAATGATGAAATATTAACATTGCAACACATGCCAATACGGCCTTTTCAGTTTACTAAATTGCAATTTTAAATTTCGCGCGAAGTATCCTGTTGAAAACGTCGCGTACGCGTGACGTCACGGATTGTGTTCCAGCTCCGATCCCAGCTATAAGTCGTCTGCTTTAATCGCATAATTCCAATGTATTCTGGACATCTGTGTTGCTGAATCTTTTGCAATGTGTTCAATGAATAATGGAGACGTCAAAGAAGAAAGCTGTAGGTGGGAAACGGAGTATTGCGGCCGCCTTTAGCAACACAAACACAGCCGGTGTTTCCTTGTTTACATTCCAGAAAGATGACGGGGAAGCTTTGCTATGGAACAGTGCGGTCAAGCGAACATGGTCCCCTGCCACATGTCAACGGGCAGGTTTCGGTGAGAAAATGGTGCTAATAAGTCGGCACTTACCGTAGACATGAGCGGAGAGCTCGCGTCGTTCTTCGTGCACCAGTCAAAGAGGCAGCTGCGGACTATCTTGCCTCCTCCGATGGGCCCCCCCCGAATGTGGGATGCCTCCACCGTGGAGGAAGGGAAAAAAAATAAAAAATCTCAGCCCGGCCCCAACTGCCTTGTCGAGAAACGTGGCTTCCCTCAGAGACACTGGCGGTCACCACACCCCTCCGACTTTCAGTAAAACGCTAAAACACAAGTAACACAATAAGCAGATAAGGGATTTTCCAGAATCATCCTAGTAAATTTGTCTAATAACATCTGACTCGCTCTGCTTTTTTTTTTTCTTTTCTAGTCCTTCACTCTCACTTTCCTCATCCACGAATCTTTCATCCTCGCTCAAATTGATGGGGAAATCATACATTTCTCGGTCCGAATCGCCTTCGCTGTTGGTGGCCATGATTGTAAGCAATATTCAGATGTGAGGAGCTCCACAACCCGTGACATCACGCGCACATCGTCTGTTACTTCCGTTACAGGCAAGGCTTTTTTATTAGCGACCAAAAGTTGCAAACTTTATCGTTGATGTTCTCTACTAAATCCTTTCAGCAAAAATATGGCAATATCGCGAAATGATCAAGTATGACACATAGAATGGACCTGCTATCCCCGTTTAAATAAGAAAATCTCATTTATTGAGGTTAATGCTTTTAAAGATGATAATGCTGAGAAACATTAAATACACATGAACAAAAGGTAAAAGGAGGATTTTCGTAATATATACAGTATTGTTAATTAAAGTGCAATATATGGCAGAATATGACCTGTTTTAGTAAGTTTTAGTGTCAGGAAGTAACAAAATGTCCACAATTTGAACTGAAAAAGTTTGGGAATCCGAGTTTGTAATGCGATTTATGCTTTAAAACTAATAATGCGCATAAACATCAGGTACACATGAACAAATATTTATAGTTAATTCAAGTGTAAACTGTGACAAAATATGACGTGTCCTAGTAGGTTTAAGACCAAGGGAGGAACAGCATGTCTGAAAAGTTGAGGAATCAATTTTCTAATTAGATTAATGCTCTTAAAGACAATAAAGCTCTCGAATTATCATTAGGTTCACATGTGTTTGAGGTTATTTAAGTACAATATTGGGCAAAACGCAGAAGTGGGTAGTCAGAAATTGTACTCAAGTAAAAGTAAGGAGTAGTCACCCTGTCAGGCTTTCCCCTGACAGTTTGTCTATGTTTTAGTTGTTTCCTCTGTGTTTAGTATCTCCTGTCTTTAGTTCCTGTCAAGTGCTCTTATTTTGGTTCAGCTTCCTGTTTGTCTCCCTGTGTGCTGTTGTCACCTCATCTGCGGCTGATTGGCACCTGGCCACACCTGTAGTCAATCAGCCCGCTCCTATTTGTACCCACTTTGTTTGATTTTGTCTTAGTACCCTTTTGTTTGATTTTGTCTTAGTATCTTTATTAAATCATGTTTTCTCACTCCATGCCTGCCTCCATCTCTGCATCTTGGGGTTCGTCAACAAATAACTCTGACACACCCAAATATTTACTTGAGTAAAAGTAAAAATTGTGTTGTGAAAAAACTACTCAAGTACTGAGTAACTAATGAGTAACCTGTTCGTTTAATGATGAAGGCAACAAGTAATGCACAAAAACATAAAAATAGCAATGAACAAATTCAGAGAGGAATATCTCTTAAGCAACTAAAACAATAATATATATTTAATAATATATATTTGGTTTTACATTGTATCGAAATAAAATGTGAAAATGAATTTTACCTTTGCAACCTCATTATACTATTAGCTAAGTTTCATATTCATAAATGTAAGTTTCTCAATACCCGACCTGTTTTTTGTGCCTTTTAAAAAAGATTTAGAACTCTACATTAAAACACTCTACCTCTAACAACCAAAAAGCTGTGAAAACGATGATGCTGTGTTCCAAATTTAAGTTATTTATTGAGATTAAGTGATCCTATGGCTTTGCACTTTGTTTAGGTATGGCAAACCTTCCCAAATTATTAAGCAACCAAACCCCAAAAATGAAAATTGCGCGCTAGCGCCCCCTAGGAAAAAAACAAACAAACAGGCTTCTTATAACTTCTGTTAGGAATGTCGTATAGACATGAAAAAAAAACCTCTATGTAGGTCTGACTTAGACCTACATTTCCCAAGTTAAACTTCTGTAGCAAAAATCAACAGGAAGTAAGCAAAAACCACTTCAAAACAAAATTTTCGCAAAAAATGCAATTTTTGCCTCTTTGAGCTGTAATTTGACCCCTTTAAAATGCTTCAAAACCCACCAAACTTGGCACACACACCAGGACTGGCAGAAATTGCAATCTAATGTAAAAAACCAAACCCCAAAACTCAAAATTGCGCTATAGCGCAATTTTGAATAAAACACAGAAAAAACTGCTCCTAGGAAGAAAACAGACAAAACTGCTCGTAACTTCCAGTAGGAACGTCGGAAAGACATGAAACAAAAACCTCTATGTAGGTCTCACTTAGACCTACATTTTAATTATTGACATCCTTTATCAAAAATCAACAGGAAGTTAAAAATTACCCCTTCAAAATAAAAGTTTTGTAATATCCTCTCAACTTTTTTCAAACATTATCTCCTCTGAGCGCGTTTTTGTGTCAGTTTCAAACTCGCACAGAAGAGTTTGAACCCTTCTGATTAAAAGTTATCAAAATAGTTTTGGTAACTGCTCCGGTTTGGATTTTACGCGCCTTCAAAGAACCCCTGCGCAAATTTTCCTAAAAAATGTAATTTTTGCCTCTTTGAGCTGTAATTTGACCCCCTTAAAATGCTTTTAAGTGCAAGTTAAAGCTCTACTATGCAAACCGAAAGCCATTTATCAACAACATCCAGATACACCGATCTGTAATTTGACCCCCTTAACATAATTCAAAACTCACCAAATTTTACACACACATCAGGACTGGCAAAAATTGCCATCTAATAAAAAACCAAACCCCAAAAATTTAAATTGCGCTTTAGTGCCCCCCTAGGAAAAAACCCAGACAAAACTGCTTGTAACTTCTGTTAGGAATGTCGTAGACATGAAACAAAAACCTCTATGTAGGTCTAAGACCAGGGCTTGAGTCGCGGGGTTAGCAGCCAAAGGCAGACCCGACCAACGCTGCTTGCAGCTTTAATTTATTGTTCTTATTGCTTCTCCCTGACACTAGAAGTTCCCTCTGTGAGCTCTAACCCAAATAATAAACATTCTCCCACATCAAAATGCACAGCGGACATGTCCATACTTTGTAAAGTCACATTCCTCAGAGCTTCTCCAAGAAGAACAAAATGAGGAGGAGTCTCTCTAATCTTCTCACAACAAACAATTAGCCTGCACCCCTTATTTTTGGAGGAGGGGGTGTTACGGGGTGGAAGAGCCGTATAGCGACGCTCTTTTATAGCCCTTGTCATTTGGATGAAGGCGCGGCAGCGTCCGTGAGAGCGCACGCTCGCCTTCAACAACAGGCCGTCCACCGCTGGGGCCTCCGGGCCTTTTCAGTCCGCAGAGACAGGCTCCTCAGGGGGCCATTAGAGCATGAATAGGTGCCTGACAGGCCTGTGCAGCTCTGCGGGGCATCCATAAACGCTGACATATTGACTCCCCATGCCTGAGTGCTGCCCAAGTGTGAAAACGTGACGGCCTTGAAACACCCTCTCCCTTTTCACTTTTTGGCCAGGAGTGTGGAAGATCAATGACTTAAGTTCGTACACAGAAATGCTAAGCCGCGCAATGTTCAAAAAGTGTGATTCTATTGTTATGCAAACCTCGATGGACACGTTGGTCTGAAGACTTGCGTGTGATGCTTACCACTTACTGCTGTGGAAAGTATAATCTTTCCATTTCAGGACAAATAAAAGCTTATTCTGTTCTATAAACAATCAAGGATTGCATAAAACCCATGCTAAATGCTTCCTCTTCTGAGCAAAGGCATTCATCACATTCCAGGGAATAGAATAGAACAAAATAGAATAGAACGGAATAGAATAGAAGACTATTCTACATGACTTAACATCCAAGCAGGCACAAGACATCGATGCAACGTTGATTAAACATATATGTTCTTTAAAACTGACTTTGAAACAACGTTGCAAAGTCTGTAAATTGATCCACATTGATGGTTGGGAAATTTCTATGATCCAATCAACGTCATAACCTGACATTGAATAAAAGTAGTCAAAAAGCATGTTGTTTCAAGGTTGTATTTGTGTTGTACAATATAGGGAAATGACTAAAATTCTATGGTCGAATGAACATCAGAAGCCAACGTTGATAAACATTATCAGAAAGCATGTTTCAATGTTGAAATTCGTGTTGCACAATATTGGGAAATGACTAAAATTCCATGGTCGAATCAACATCAGAAGCCAACATTGATCAACGTTGTCAAAAAGCATGTTGTTTCAACGTTGTATTCGTGTTGTACACATTTTGGAAAAGACTAAAACATCAACATCAATTAATTGTAGTCAAAAAGATGTTTCAAAGTTGTATTTGTGTTGTACAATATTTTGAAAATGACAAAAATTCCATGGTCAAATCAACATCAGAAGCAAACATTGATACATAGTCAAAAAGCATGTTTTTTGAACGTGTATTTGTGTTGTACAATTTTGGGAAATGACCAACATTCCATGGTCGAATCAACGTCAGAAGCCAATATTGATAAACTTCGTCAAAAAGCATGTTAATTGAACGTTGTGTTTGTGTTGTAAAAGTTTCAATGTTGTATTCGTGTTGCACAATATTGGGAAATGACTAAAATTCCATGGTCGAATCAACATCAGAAGCCAACATTGATCAACGTTGTCAAAAAACATGTTGTTTCAAGGTTGTATTCGTGTTGTACAAATTTTGGGAAATGACTAAAATTCTATGGTCAAATCAACGTCAGAAGCCAACGTTGAAAAACATTATCAAAAAGCATGTTTCAATGTTGTATTTGTGTTGTACAATATTGGGAAATGACTAAAATATTCTATGGTCGAATCAACGTCAGAAGCCAACATTGATCAACGTCGTCAAAAAGCATGTTGTTTCAACGTTGTATTTGTGTTGTACACATTTTGGAAAAGACTAAAATTCCATGGTTGAACCAACATCGATTAAATGTAGTCAAAAAGAATGTTGTTTCAACGTTATATTTTTGTTGTACATTATTGGGAAATTACTAAAATTCCATGGTCGAATCAACGTCAAAAGCCAACATTGATAAACGTTGTCAAAAAACATGTTTCAATGTTGTGCTTGTGTTGTACAATATTGGGAAATGACAAAAATTCTATGATCGAATGAACGTCAGAAGCCAATATTGATAAACTTCGTCGAAAATCATGTTTGAATGTTGTATTTGTGTTGTACAATATTGGGAAATGACTAAAATTCTATGCTCAAATCAACGTCAGAAGCCAACGTTGATAAACATTATCAAAAAGCATGTTTCAATGCTGTATTTGTGTTGTACAATTTTGGGAAATGACTAAAATATTCTATGGTCGAATCAACGTCAGAAGCCAACGTTGATCAACGTCGTCAAAAAGCATGTTGTTTCAACGTTGTATTTTTGTTGTACAATACTGGGAAATGACTAAAATTCCATGGTCGAATCAACGTCAAAAGCCAACATTGATAAACGTCGTCAAAAAACATGTTTCAATGTTGTGTTTGTGTTGTACAATATTGGGAAATGACAAAAATTCTATGATCGAATGAACGTCAGAAGCCAACGTTGATGAACGTCGTCAAAAGCATGTTGTTTCAACGTTGTATTTGTGTTGTACAATATTGGGAAATGACCAACATTCCATGGTCGAATCAACGTCAGAAGCCAATATTGATAAACTTCGTCAAAAATCATGTTGTTTGAACGTCAAATTTTGGAAAAGACTAAAATTCCATCATGGTTGAACCAACATCGATTAAATGTAGTCAAAAAGCATGTTGTTTCAACGTTGTATTTTTGTTGTACAATATTGGGAAATGACTAAAATTCTATGGTCGAATCAACGTCAGACGTCAACGTTAAAAAACATTGTCAAAAAGCATTTTGTTTCACATTGTATTTGTGTTGTACAATTTTTGGAAATTACTAAAATTCCATGGTCGAATCAACGTCAGAGCCCAACATTGATGAACGTCGTCAAAAAGCATGTTTCAAGGTTGTATTTGTGTTGTAAACTATTGGGAAATGACTAGACAACTTTTTACCTGCACCCTGCTTCCCGCTGTTTCGGACATCAATAAATCAATTACCTACCTACTGCCACCTACTGATATGGAAGACTATTGGACGGTTACTATGCCGAGCTCTAGACAGCACAGACACTTAACAACAACACATAATTTGCAGACTATAATTACTGGTTTGCAAAGCATTAGACACCTTTTTACCTGCATCCTGCCATTCGCTGTTTCCGACATCTACAAATCAATTAGCTACCTGCCCTCA